>NW_015552666.1:1023546-1046981 GCF_001515605.1 Sinocyclocheilus anshuiensis
TTGTCAGAAAGCCGGTTCTGTAATCAGCGGTAAATCTCCATCACCTGCGTGCTTTCACATTGAGCAGCATTAACTACACAGAGCCGTTGTTCACTGACGAGCTGCACAAAAAATCGCGCGAATATGAACGTGGTTTTGCGCAGCTCGTCAGTGAACAACGGCTCTGTGTAGTTAATGCTGCTCAATGTGAAAGCACGCAGGTGATGGAGATTTACCGCTGATTACAGAACCGGCTTTCTGACAAGATGCGCATTAAATATCGCATGCGATTTATCGTGCAGCCCTAGTTTTATGTTTACGCGGCGCGATATGCAACGCAACGCGTATAAAGACAGTATAAGTCATTATAATCAGTAATTTTGTCCCCACTGGATGCAACAAATGCCTCGTTTGTAATGAGTTTTATTGGTTTTGTCTCGTCCTGCTGGGAGAAGGCATCACAGTATTGTAGGGGTGTAACATTACCGTCACACGCTTGAGGTATTCGGCCAATCACAACGCACTGGATAGCTGGCCAATCAGAGCACAACTCGCTGTTTCAGAACGATGAGCTTTGTAAAAATCGACACGTTTCAGAAAGGCGGGGCATAGAGCAGCAACAATAATGTACATTATTATGGAAAATAATGTGTTTTTTTAACCTTAAACCGTATAAACACATTGCATTACACCAAATACACAAAATAATGTTATTTTTCGCAACATCATATGACCCCTTTAATATATTAAAAAGGCAAAACATTAGCGTAAGGTATCAGAGGACACAACTGCATATATCCTTTCTTCTGCATAAAATAAGCTAATAGTACCTTGTTTTATATTAAAACTTTTATGGACCGTAATCTATTAGTGCTGTTTGTGAGCCCAAGTTTTGACAAAATACTTTTAAAAAAGCAATGATTATTTGTCTCACAGCAAAAACTAAATCTCGCCTTTACAGATGCAGATACTTTTACTATACAAACACAAAACAAACAAAGCTGTCATGCGTTTTGACAGTTGGGTGTTCTCAGGGGACAGCTTATTAGAGATTTTCTCATTCAAGTTAACCTGCTATGAGATAAATTGAGCAGTCAGGCATTGTTTAATGTGATCCCTGGTAAGAGCTTTATTGATATTTATTTCGGGGATATTCAGTGTTTCACATACCTTGAGGACATTATGTAAAATGTGCTTAATCAGCACCAAGTTTTTGGAAAATACAAGTCACGGACAGGGAGATAAATGTATTTTTCTAGTTGCATGTTTCGTAGTATGTAGTCTTTACAGTAATTTTTTAAAAACTCATATTCTAGTATCTTTTTAGATTTATTATACATATAAAACAGAAACAGTTTAATTGTAAAAAAATAAATGTATTATGTATTAACAGAATGTGTAGCAGAATCTTTTTAACATCCGTCAGATTAGTCTACAAATCATACATATCTTTATTTATAAAGAAGAGTGTTTCATATATTTTACAGAGACGATGAACAGACTGAAGAGAGAAATTATTTTTCTTTCTGTCTGGTAATTTTCCCAATCTCCCAGATGATAAAATGTTAACATTAATTCTACTTCTCGATAAGATCTTTTTACTAACTTCATAGAATACAAACACCCATTTTTAGGCTCCAACAATAATAGGATTTTGTGGGTCATAACCTCTATGGCTTTGTTTACTTTTTTTCCATAGACACAGATTAAGCTTAATCCAGGATAGCTGCACTCTGAAATGTGGGCTTCCATAAAAATCTTTTGAAGTCTTGGATCATGAAACATCTGTCCAGAAAACCAGGATTATGGTGATATTAGTTCAAACTGATGTTGTTCTGCCAAAAAAGTCCACATTGTGTGTGCTATTTGTGTTTAACCCTTTTTAAAGTTCTTTGCCTAACATATATTCAATATAGTTTTAAATATTGAATATTTAATAATTAGCATCACTGCCAGGAGTTAGAAAAGTCACAATGATTTATGACTGCATATTCTGTGGGTGACCTTGTGCTGTGCCATGAGTACGCTTTATTTCTATATTTGAGATAAGAGAAATTGTATAATAAAGTTCTCTAATTCTGTTCCAAAGAAAGCATTTCAAATCTATAAGCAACTAATGCAGTGTGACTGTGTTCAACAAATCATGATTGTCATCTCCAATTACATTCAAGCTGGTTGCCAAATAATTCATAACCTTTCTGTGTCATTTGGTGTAATGTAAAGGAATGTAAACATTAAAAAGACATGTTTCTATAATGAACCCAAACTCGTACTGTTAAGACACCACCATGTAGCCATGGGTTTGTACAGGAGAATCAAGAGAGCAGAGAGTATATTTTATGAAAACTCTGAAAGTTTAATGTAATAAAAGGACTGTACAAAAATAAGGCATAAAACGTTATGCAAGCATACGTCTTAGTTAGGTAGATTCACTCTGAGAATTTTTATGTCATCCATAGGGCGGTCCTGACTGTTGGTTTCAACCATGCCAATACGATTAAGAACTCCAATGCCCTGGCAGACCCGTCCAAATATAGTGTGTTTCCCATCCAGCCACTGTGTGGGAGCCAGCGTGAGGAAATACTGGCTTCCGTTTGTATCTGGCCCTGCATTAGCCATTGCGAGAATTCCAGCACCTACAAAATATATAAATAAATCAAGCACTTGCTGATTTGTAATATAAAAAATTAAGCTGTAACCTAGTTATTATGGATTTTTTTTTTATAAAATTATGCTGTAGCTTTGGGAACTGACAAAATATTTCCCTAGCAATTTATTCTACTTATTCTCCATGGGATCTATTGAGCAGCTTACAAACTTTTTATAGTTTTGTAAATAGCAGTGCTATTTAAAATACTATTAAATCTACTCATGCATTATATTACTCACCTGTAAATTTTAACTCTGGATGCAATTCGTCTTCAAACTGCTTGCCATATATAGATGCACCACCACGACCTGCAAATATAAAATACATTTTTATATAAATAAATTGTACAAACTAAACAAACCATTACAGTAAATTAAAAATAAAGTCCATTGCACTGAAGACAAAAGTAGATGGTTTTGCTTGGTAAAACATATTCACCACCTTTATTTCATCCTCCATGTATGTAGAATTTGATTTCTTTAAAGGGGTCATATGATGCGATTTTAATTTTTCCTTTCTCTTTGGAGTGTTACCAGCCGCTTAAATCAGCGTACTGGGATGCATCTTATGGAATTGTCAAATGAAATATCTAAAAGGACTGTTGAATGAGTTTTGTTTTCATCCTCACCTGTCCCTGTTGGATCGCCTCCTTGAACCATGAAGTCTTTGATGATGCGGTGGAACTTGGTGTTGTTGTAATATCCTCTTCTGCCCAACTCTGCAAAATTCTTGCATGTTTCTGGCGCATGATTCCAGTACAGTTCTAGCACGATAGTTCCCATCCTGGAAAGACAGTGTAAAGTGATGGTTGGTCGTAATATGCATGCTGGTAAAGGTTAATGTCTACTAGTGTCAGATTCGTGTGAGAAAGAGTTGGTTTTTCCTCAAGTAGCTGCATTTTTTTTAAAGGAATCAGTATAAGTTACAACAGATTGAAACAGGCGGCTGATAAAAGTAAAAATGAAAGATTACTTTAAAATATTACCATTCTGGAAAGAAAAATGCTTAATGCTTTAAATAAGCATTAAGGACTCTTTCAGTGACTCAATTTCTAGTAAAAGTAAGTAACATTTTGGTATACATTTTGCAAATTTTGGTTTGTGAACGTAGTAGCCTATTTGCCATGCAGGTAGAAATTACCAACACACTCCATAATCTTGCTTCTGTATATAAGGGCATGCAACAACTTTCAGAGACTTAACAGTTAAAATAAACTTAATTTTACAATCGTTTCATATATATAATAAAATAAAAATGGGACGACGTAATTACGTTACAACGTAAAATAATGAGTGAACGAGTGATTTTTGAAACGGTTCGAAAGAACCGAATGAGTCGAGAATCACAAACAATCTATTCTAACCAGTACAACTGATCAGCGTGATTAGATCTTTAACTTTTTTAATACAAACATGCGGCAAAGCTTTGCGTTTTCTACATCTATAAATAATGAAACAATTAAAGCAATTATCACAGCTTTTTATATGTGTTATCAAGACGTGGCTCATTCATTCACAAATCTATTACTAATGTCTATATTGCGGCTTACGTTGTGTCCAGCGATACTGTGGGGGGTTGCCAAGAATCCGGCGGAATTCCAGACATGTCTTTTGGTCAACAAATATGTTTTTGATAGAAAGTATTTTTTATTTTTAAATTATGTCGTAAAGCGTGATAAGGAAGTAGTAGCCCAGTTCGGTTTATTCGTTATTGTAAACCGTCAAGGCCACATGTTGTAAGTGCTGCCATCTAGTGGACTGGATGATCAAGTCTTCTTCTTCGGAATTTTGGGCGTATTCCGCACCGTAGCGGAATTCAGCTCCCATGCCAAAAAAACCCAGTTTGTGTGTTCCCCTATTCCTTTGCTTTATTTAATTCATTAACTATGAAATTCGTTTAATCCGGTTTCTACTATATGTTTCACTACTATTCTTTGATTAATACCTTTTAATCCTTTTCCTAATTTCCAATTTATCTTCTTTTTTTTTTCTTTATTATTACCTTTTAAGTTCTTTATCATTTTAATTCTCTCTATATTATATTTCCGACATTTTTAATATTACATGTTCAACAGTTTCTATTACCCCACAAAAAGCACATTTGATGATTAAGTCATGCTGTCTTGAGTTTATACATCCACATACATTTGATCTCGCAATATATATAGAATAATAAAAGCAGTCCTAAATGTGTGGCTACCTATTGCTCTGCAAGTTTTTGTGGAAAGTAAACGTTGCCTGACAGATATTGTCTGATCACAATATATATATATACATATATATATATATATTAATTACATTTAAATGGTTTAAATCTGTTATTTAAAAAAAAATTGTATCTGGCATACAGATTGAATTATATAATTTCAAGTATGTCTAAAAATCATTATCCAGCAACCAAATAAATAAATGAATAGTTAATTAGTTAATGGACCTTCATCTACAAATTAACACAAAAAGTCACATACATATTTGATTGGAATTCAGTTTCATTGTGTTTATTGACCTAAATACAGAATAAATGTACATGTAGTGTGCATTTAAACAAAATAAGTTAAACAATATGACAAGGAAGAGTCAGAACCATATTTTTTTAATGAAAGTAAATAATAATAAATAATTTTTTTAAAAGTAAATAAATGAAAAAAAAAACTGTTCCATTGTGGCAGTGCAGTTATGGAGGGAAAAGGAAAAAAAATGGTGATCCAATTCCTTGTGATTGATGGCATTACCAGTCAGTATTAGACAGAGTATCAACATCTAAACTTGCCTGGTAAGACACAAATCAGAGGATTTTACTGCAGAGGAAATGGTCTGATGTCATGTGACTGTAGAAGAGATGAAAGCAGAATGACAGAATTAAAGTGGTTATTTTTTCAGGAGAAAGATCTTGAAGGAAACTGTTTAAAGGGTCTATTAGTAAAGGATAAAGTGCAAGCAGAGGTTCAAAGAGTCACTGTCAGAACCAAGCATCAACATCCAAATGGATTTTTGAGACAACTTTTGTCAGTTTATGTTTTATATGGACAAAAACAGCTGCAATATTCTTCAAAATATCTTCTTTCTGTGATCGCGTGTCTCATACAGGTTTGGAACGACATGAAGGCGAGTAAAAGATGACAGAATTTTCATTTCTGGGTAAACATGCCCCTGAAATTACTAAATTAATAGAAAATGCATTATTTCCTTCTTCCCATTCAGAATACAACCAAATGATTTACTGAGTCATGCCTGCAGATATATTTTCCATATAAATTTATCTTTTTTTATTTTCCATAGATTTGTCATACAAGTTGTCCCATCAGTCTGTTTTATTTATATCTCCCCTTTATTATTTACTTGTTTAAATCACATAAAACATTTGGGCTTTTCTTTGCACATTCCATCGTAGAATACCTGGAAAATAAGTAAAATGGGTTTCAAATCAGTAACACGCACACAAAAAATCAACCTTAATCATTTTTCAAATTTTACTGACTGGCATTACATCCTCTTCGGCACGGCGAACAGGAAAGGTGAACTGTGCACTTCAATTAGTGCTTGTCACACAGATCTCAGGTGTCATGCACACAATAAGATGCAGGAAAAGGAGGATGAACTCATCGTTGAATGGCACATTACACATTAGAGGGTGTGTGAGTATGGAGGAATTACTTTTGTGACATTCATGAAGGTATATTGACGTAACAGGGTGGGGTTCAGAACTTTACTGATGGCTTCTTTTAATTATATTTCCTTTTATTATAATCAAGCAGTCTCATCCAGTCTTCCTGCTTTAAGTCATTAACTTGATTTATTAAAGAGCATTTAAACACATTCTAAAGTCAAAATATGCTACATTCCATACTTGATCACATTTTATTTTTGTAAGCATTTCATGTTCATTTTCTATTAAAGTCATGGTCACTGAGCCCCCAGAGTGCATCGTTACCAGACAGTGTTAGAACATCAGTGAACAGCCAAGCACTGCCGGGTAAGATGTACCCTAGAGACAATGAACGAACTTCTTCTGCATCATAATATTCAAATTATCCAGCCAAGGAATGGGCATCACTCCACAACATATTTTCCTTTGTGTATTTGTATGTGCTTGTATTTGCATAGTCTGCATGTCCACACCCACATGCAAAGTATTTTTAATGATGCCCGTGGAGGACCATCTGCATCATTACCAGGCAGTATTAGAGAAGATATAACATCCAAAACTGCCTTGTAAGATGGAGATTGGCATCCAGTGTTTGCCATTTTTGTTCCATCTAATTGTTTTCAGTTCAGCATGAAACATGAGGGGAGCCAAGGGCTCTATGCTTTTCTCTGTCACTGTAAAATGAGAGTTACTGTAATTTAGTAAGACATTATAAGGTGTTTGTTAATGATTATCTATTTTCCTGACTGGCCCATCTTCATTTATAGCTTTATATATTTCCTTTACATGCTGCTTATCTTGCAACAGACCCCAAAGGCTTTTGATGTAAGCATATTACCGTACATGTTCATTCAGACTGGACCACTTCCAGTTTCACTATGCACTTACGCATTTTCTTCACAACTATTATTAGAAAGAACGAAAACATTGTAACACCAGAAGTTTATTTCTTAGGTGTATGCCCTGGTCTGCCTCCTTGGAAACCATGACCTTTGAGGCGTCTCCATAACCTGGGAGAGTTTGACTAATTGGTCGCACCTTCATCAAAACAAAATTGCGTCTACAGCCTCCAAATCCCATTACAGCCACACAACATAGGTGGTAAGGAAAGCGCTTAGTCATGCTAATCAAAATGGCTGATCTTTGTCACCTATACCCGAGTGTGCACCTGACTGACCCCTCACCTGTACAATAGATTAGATAAGATTCGATTAGATAATTCGCTTACTTCTGAAACCAAGCTAAGTGAGTTTTTACATTTTGGCTCTATTGTTATTTAATGTCAAAGCTCACAGTAACATTAAAGATATCAATTTTATCAGGCCATATTTTCTCTTCCTTGTACCTTTTTATTAGAATAGGAAAAATATTTAATTTTAATACAGGAAAAATGGTATGTATGAGATTGTATCAGAGCGTGGGTCCATGTGTCAATCAATTTTAAAAGTCTTTCAACAATTTCTCACATGCAAGTCTAATTCAGGTTTAATTTGTACAATACACCTCAATATTATAACATTAAAAATGTTAGTTTCATTATTTAACATCATTTCTTTTAATGCTTTACATATTCTACTTCATACCCCTTTGTTTTAAACTGATCAAACAGGTTTGACACATTACGGAAGTGAAAGTTAACATGCTGGGCACTCATAGTCTTTTATGTTTCACAAATCTTAATGATTCATATTTCATCCTGAAATTAATACTTGATTTTTACATTAAAGAACGTAAGGAAGATTTGTGTTTATCTGAAATATAATTTATATTGGTTTCCACCTCATTGTATTTTTTGATAGTTTGCATTTACTATTAGTAAAATATACTAATGTATATATTAACTGAAATACATGAAAATACAAAAGACTTTTTTTTTGCAATTAATTAATTATTTAGTCAAATTGTTGAACGTATTAAAAAACAACAACTATTAGTTACCCCATGAATTCCTGTTGCCGTCATTCAGTATGGAGACATGGACAAGAGATGCCATTGTGTCGCAGCGTCGCTTTAGCTGAGGAAGATCACTTCCTGGTCCTTCCACTTGTTAAAGGTATGATTGCTCCTTCCATGTTAGGCCAGACCTCTCGAACCAGTCTGAAGGTACCTGATGAAGATGCATAGACAGTAGTAATGGAATCTCAAGCACGAGAAGAAACACAATCTCCAAAAGCTCCTGAAGCGAAGAAACTATTCCTACAAAACATCTAGGTTTTCAGGTACACCTTGGAGCACTGCCCAGGTGTCATTTTTATGCTGGGACCAATCCCTGGCCTTCTTCTAAGAGCAGGTGTGTCTTGTGTTCTGTGATTGGTTAGTTTAGTGTGGAAGTGCCTCAGGGTTTCTGAGTACACAAATGAGACAAGCTTTTAACCTTCAAAAAGGCCACGCCCCATCCTCAGTTCTGGGTCAGACTTTAGGGCAACAAACTAGAAGCCTTCTCTCCTTTTTACTCCGTGTTACTCTCCTTTCCAGTGCTCATCATTAGATTAGAGTTGTAAAAGACAAAGACATTCAGCAATCAGTAAATGTGTCCTCTGTGTGCCCTTATGATCATTTACATTGTTTACACTGATAATAAACTCCACTGGGGCATTGAATAGACAATATGAAAACCGCAGAAATTAAACCCAGTTGATAAATATGCCTTTTACACTATTTCTACATTATTTACTTATTTGCCTGTAAAAAACATAAAAATAAATAATCTCTAATTCAAAGACATGATCAGAAAACATGTTAGATACATTAATTTTTTTAACAAAGATTATGCAAGATTATCAATGTCAAAAATGTTTAACATCATTGAAAAGACTTGAGTATGAATCAAATTGTCTTTTTTTATAGATTTAGACAATTTTAATGGTTATATTCAGACTTGCTTATCAGTTCAAATGGCAGTGCGAACTTCTGTTAATTTTTATAACTTAAAGATGAAGAGAAAGTAAGAAGTCTGCCCACCTGTAACATTTGAACTTAAATCTGGAATATATGTGGAAAAAGGCACTTCGTCAAAAGACTGTTGACTATAAAAATAAGGATCCACTCCCTATGCTGTCATAAAAGCACTATTAAATTGTGCTTTTAGGATTTAGAGCTATATTTAAGGTTTCATTGGCACAATGAAGTACTTGTGCTAAAGGTCTGTTCAGGACAGGCCTACTAAATAGGTTTCAGGGATCAGTAGCATCACTTGCACAGGCAGCTTCAAAAAGAGCAGGTAAAGAAATGTCAGTACAGTATAATAGATTTATGCACAGTTCACTTTTCTGGCCATGAATCTGCAGATCTTGTTTTTAATGTGTGTGTGTATATATATATATATATATATATATATATGTGTGTGTGTGTGTGTCTGTGTGTCTATTTGATGCACATATAATAATACTTTAAACAAAAATAAAATACTGTATATATGGGGCTCTGTAGTTTTACTGCCTGTTTGATTCACATAATAAATAATTATTTAAACTACTTGTGTGGTCAATAATCACAATTTAGAACATGCATCTTTGTGCATTGAACAAAGGATCTGAGAATTCCAAGTCTAACAGGAGTTTATGCTGGGACACGGGGACTGCATTGTAACCCAGGCAACAGGTCAATGCCTCACTATATCCACAAACCTGTGTGGATTGCTAATGAGATCCCTGAGGTCTTATTTGTGAGGTGAGAGGATGGAGGAACACAGGGATCAGCTGGCTGTTAGAAAGGCCTCCTGAGAAACCTGTACCTGAAAGAAGCAACAAAACATCAACCATCAACCATTTCCACAAAACAAACCGTGCATGAGGGAAAATACGCACCTGTATGTGAAACTGATCTAAACTAACTTGGCTGCTTTGAGAAGTGTATGTGTGTGAGACGAAAGGTGGAAAGAGAGCAGGATAAAAAGAGGGAATGGAAGAGGGAGGGTGGGGGCAATGACCTGAGGGATTATTGGCCCAAGGGAATGAGTTGCCAGGATTCTCCAGCACACAAACACTCTATTGTGCCTCTTGTTGTTGCATCACATTCTCCCCACAGACAATAATATGGCAGAAGGTTAATGATTTAACAATCTGAGATTTTGAATTGGAGATATTATATACATTTCTTTCAGCAGCAGATTAGCCCAGTAGGACTGTGCATCATCCTTTTGCTAATCTGTGTCATAAGTACATTGGCAAACTATTTTGCTTCTATATTGTCTCTACAAAATCGTAAGACCAGGGCTTCAAGTCTCAGCAAGATTCCGAAAACACTGAACATTCTACATTATCAAAATTCAAATAATTTACAAAAAATTATCTATAAAATCATGGCATATAATCAGATTTATTCTGAAAAATGCATTTCGTTGCATTGCTCGATAACGCAAATAATATATCATATTATTTACCCCCACTGAGTGGAAAATATTGCTAGATAATCACCGTTTCCTATGAAACAAAAATTTCAGGGAGCGCATGGCTGCTCAGAAAGCCGAATTCTCCATTGACCTGCATTCAAATTTCAGACAGTTTTTATCTTATTGTAGACATTTCTACTTTTCTATAAAATCGATTATACAGCATTAAATATATTAATTCCAAAGATTTTACCTGTCATATAAATGAAAACAATTCAAAGCAATCGCTATTAAATGAAATTTGATAATATCGAAATCTCTTAATTGTCAACAACTTTGATTGGTCAAGCCTAAGCAGCGTTGAGAAAAGTAACACATAACACGTGATAACACCGTCCCCTTCGGTAGCGTTCTGGACAATAATTTACTCCTGACCAGAATCTTATTATTCATAAAATTGTAAATATACTACGAAGTGTTAAAAAAAGAAAAGTTACAATAAAAATGTATATCCGTCAATTTATCGGCCGCGAAGCTCCGCCCATTTCCGCACTAAATGTTTCAAGACAACTGCCATTCTCCTTTAACTAGTCTTTTCATCTCCCCCTATGGACGAGTTTACTTTCCTCTGAGAGCGAGCACACGCTGAGCACTTCTAACCAGAGCCGCTAACAGTGTCTGTGAACTTGAATGAAAGCTTGATTTCTTCATCTTGTCCTTTAATTATACGTTATCGCTGAGGTAAGAAGAATTGCATTATGGACTTACAAATATCCGCTTTATTGTGACCATCTTCTAGCTGGCATTACATTTGTTTTACATTGTTATCAGGCTTTTCTTTAGTCCCAGGCAATCTCAGTACGCTAATATTCAGATATTTAGACAGAAAGCATTAAGTTCTCAAATAAAATAAGAGTCTCATAAAATAAAATGCTGGATGAGAGTCACCGTACATAAGCACGTGAAGACCGTGATGAGTCGTGCTTTACATCACGCCCACTCATGTTCACACACTGTAATGGGATTAAATATTTGCAGAACAAACTATACGAGAAAGAAATCCGATTCCAGGAAGGAAATGACTGAGTTTGAGACTCGCCATTGGCACTCATAAATAATACTGTACAGTTGAACAAATAATTTTGTATTATGTGTATGCAAAAACTTCTAGACCAGTTCAGTAAGCTTTTCTGTTGACAGCATAATGACCAGAGAGTGACTGACAGCTGCTAATCGAATTAGACATAGAGCTTCTCATGATGCCCCAAGGGATAGCACAACCTTCAATACACTGTGTGCATATTTTAAAGCTATTAACCATGTATTTGCTTGAAAGAGATGTGGATTTATTCATGCAGATGTTTCCTTTCAATAATGATTAGGCCTAATAGCAGGAAAGAGGATTTGACAAAGTGACCCTGTGGGCCAGTAGTATTACAGTACGGCAGATGGTGTTCTCAGGTTTCCTTGAAATCTCCTTTAGATGTTTGGTTAGATTTGTAGAGATAAACATTGCAATAGAAGCTGACCCCTTTACCTTCTAATCTGATCTTTTTTATTATTTTTTAAGAAACATGTCTATCCTGAAGATACATGCCCGTGAGATTTTTGATTCTAGGGGCAACCCCACTGTAGAGGTGGACCTCTACACAGAGAAAGGTGATTCCCCTTGACATTCCTTTCTAAATTGAAAACTAAAATGAGATGGTTTTGTTTACTGACGTTACCAGCAGAACTAAAACTCATCTACTGGTTTTGAAACAGGTCTGTTTCGAGCTGCTGTCCCTAGTGGAGCGTCTACTGGAATCTATGAAGCATTGGAGCTGAGAGACAATGATAAGTCACGTTACATAGGCAAAGGTAACTCTGCTTTTTCAGGTTTCCGATTAATTCAGAATGACATTAGAAATCACATTTCATCTGGTTTTACAGAATATATTGTTAATTGTTTTGGAAATAACCAAGACTTGTTGAGCTAGATTTGTTTACTGAACACAGGAATGTTTCGCTTTCCCAGCTCTGTTTTTTTTTTCTATTAGACTGGAAAAGAGGACTTATTAAATGTACTGATTAATAACTGGGTTCAGCCTGGTGTTAACGGGTACCCTAGTGAACTAGTGAGAAAACGTTATTTTTTTGGGGTTTGATGGATCTGAATTTGCACGACTTAGTCAACCCAGTGTCGAATTCTGTGGTGTGAATTATGCATTATGAAAAAATTATGTAAAATCTGAAATGCTTGTGCATGTGATTCAGATCAGTGAATAATGCAAGAATCTTTACTGTGGTACTTCAATATTATTTAGTGCACAATGTTTGCATGGAATAAATCAGATTGTTTATGGCTTTTGCTTGGCTGACATTTTCATTTTTTTTCTAATTTGTAATCGAACGTTTTGTGGCATAAACCAAGCAAGGGAATGTAGAGATATGCATGTGTCTAATTGCAGCACCATTCAATCCACAATAACGTGTGCATATACCTGTAGAATATTGCTCATATCGTCCATCTTTTTCTGTGTAATGTAGGTGTATCAAAGGCTGTCGAGCATGTGAACCAAACTATTGCACCTGCCCTGATCAGCCAGGTGAGTATTTTAGAATGTTATACTGAAACAAAAGAAAACCAGTGTAGTCACTGTAAATTTGTTGGGTTGTTAATTATATTTTTTGTCTGTCTTGCTCTCTTTCTCTCTGTCACATAGGGAATTCCTGTAGTTGAGCAAGAAAAGATTGACCAGTTCATGCTGGAACTGGACGGAACTGATAACAAGTGTAAATCATAATATTTACGTTTACGCATTTAACAATAGGAAAGCGGTTGTTAAAATAGTTTCCCCTTAACGGTTGTTCTCCTTTTTTAAGTTTCTTACACCCAATTACCCAAACAGTTAAATTACACTACTGTTCAAAAGTGTAAGCCAGTGATTAGATGATTAGATTAGATGGCCAGTAAGATTTGTTTTTGTAAAGAAATGAATACTTTAAATCATCAAGGATGCATTAAACTGATCAAAAGTGACTGTAAAGGTGTTTTTAATGTTACAAAAGATTTCTGTTTCAAATAAAAAAAAAAAATTTTTTTCTATATTTTACCATATAACTGTTTTTACAGTATTTTTAATCAAATAATTGCAGTCTTGGTGGGCATACAAAACTTTTAAAAAACTTAAATAATTATTATACACCCTAAACTTTTGAACAGTAGAGTACATTTGAAAACATTCTCACAAAAAAAGGCAAATGCAAACACAAAAGTGATTGTTTCCCAAATTGTAAGTAGTGTGAATATTATGTGTTGTGTCTAGTCATAGTCCTTTAATTCCTGTGTCTGTTTCGAACATCAGCTAAATTTGGTGCCAATGCCATCCTGGGTGTGTCCCTGGCTGTGTGTAAGGCAGGAGCTGCAGATAAAGGTGTTCCTCTGTATCGTCACATTGCTGACCTTGCTGGAAACCCAGAGGTCATCTTGCCTGTGCCGGTGAGAAACATAACAGTCTTGTATTTGAAATTGTACAAGAAGGAAAAGTGTCATGTGACTGAAAATGTTTCATAGCTATATAGATCATTAATTAGATTGAGCTCAAAGAGATAATGCAATTTTATTTTAAGAGGGTATTTAAGTGCAGACCAGCTTTGTCCTCATAAATAATTTCAGATTTTAGAAGTAGCCTAAGCCCTACAGACATTCTATCTGTTTGCTTTTTTTTTGCTATTTTAATCTTTATAAAAGTAGAAAAGCAAATTATGGGGTAAAATATTGTTATGCTCCTATTGAATTTTGCTTATTGTTTTCCTAAAGGCTTTTAATGTGATCAATGGTGGCTCACATGCTGGGAATAAGTTGGCCATGCAGGAATTCATGATTCTGCCAGTCGGGGGCCAGTAGCTTTAAGGAAGCCATGCGCATTGGTGCAGAGGTGTACCACAATCTGAAGAATGTTATTAAGGTGAAATATGGCCAGGATGCCACCAACGTTGGGGATGAGGGAGGATTCGCACCAAACATCCTGGAGAACCAAGAAGGTATTTGAAAAAACAAATCACACTGATTGAGACTATACAGCTGAAATGACTTATAACTTTTATGTGTTGCTGTTTGCTTATAATAGCCCTAGAGCTGTTAAAAAGTGCCATCAGTAAAGCTGGATACACAGATGAGATTGTGATTGGCATGGATGTGGCGGCATCTGAATTCTATCGTGACGGAAAGTATGACTTGGACTTCAAGTCTCCCGATGACCCCAATCGGTACATCAGCCCCGATGAGCTTGCTGACCTTTACAAAAGTTTCATTCAGGATTATCCAGGTATCCATCAGTCATTTGCTCTCTTTTTTAATTACATTACTTCATTTTTTCTTTGAGCACAGACGCAGAGATGTGAAATAGTTTTATCATTACTCTAGTGGTCTCCATTGAGGACCCCTTTGATCAAGATGATTGGGAGGCCTGGACCAATTTTACCAACAGCACGGACATACAGGTGGTGGGAGATGATCTTACTGTCACCAACCCCAAACGCATTGCTAACGCGGTGGAGAACAAGGCTTGCAACTGCCTGTTGCTCAAAGTCAACCAGATCGGAAGTGTTACTGAATCTCTGCAGGCGTGAGTTCAAAACCCTGATCCTACATTGGTACAGTGATGCCCAAATGCTTGATACCACATATATATATAAAGAATAACACTTTGTCCATATATTTTCCAGAATTTCAGTGTGGAATTTATAACCCCAGTGAAAAATTCTTTATAGTTTAATAAAATTATTAAAATTATTTGTAATATCCCACCCTGCAGGTGTAAGATGGCTCAGTCCAATGGCTGGGGTGTGATGGTGAGTCATCGCTCCGGGGAAACAGAGGACACGTTCATTGCTGACCTGGTTGTGGGACTGTGCACTGGACAGGTAGCGGATGTGCTTTAGATTAATCATAAAAATTAGGAATTTCAGTTTACGGTTACTCATGTTGAGGTACTTGACTCTTTATTTTTCCTGCTCTTATTCAGATTAAAACAGGAGCCCCGTGTCGTTCAGAGCGTCTGGCCAAATACAACCAGATCCTCAGGTAAGCTTACAGATCATTCTATTAGAATATAAATATTTTTGGTTCTAAACATATAGGCATAAATAAGCATGTGTTTCACTTTTTCTGTATTCCTGCTTGTTTTCTTCATGCACAGAATAGAAGAAGAACTGGGGGATAAAGCTCAGTTTGCTGGGAAGAACTTCAGAAATCCACTGAACTGAGACCACAACAGTACAGTTAGAACTACTTACCCTCCTACAGTAAATGTACTAATAGTTCAGTTCAAGATGTGGCAATACCAACAGAAAGCAGTATCTGCTATGACTAAAGATTGGGTTGATACAGGGACCATATCATCAAGCATACAGAAAAAAGCATCATAAACTTTGTGATGGTGTCCATTTGGATGAGTATTACATGTGCTTGCGTGATGATGAATGTATTGCAAAAAAAAAAAGCAAACAGTATTTTCCTGTAAGTGCTGCATAGCAGATTCCTGAGGTCTTTGCTTGTGATAGTGGATACTATTAAAATAAAAACATTTCCTCAACTAATGAAAGGCCTTTGTGTTGTATTGTTATTTAAATAGTCTCCCATTTGTCTGTTTTGGGCAGGTTTGAGCATGGCTTGTGCAGACGGAAATACAAATCTTTTGATTCTGATGAACTGTTCATTTTTTTTTATACCACAATGGTTGACAGTTAGTTTTCTATAACTGCATGGCTGTGAAGTAATTCCAGATCAGGACAGCATCACAGTTCCATATCACTTCTGCATTTTTTTTTATTTTGTTTTTTTGCTGTTTAAAAGGGTATATTACAAAACTAGTGGTAAAATAACGCCTTTAAATTCGAAAATAAATGTATAAACTAACACTGCAGATTGGGGACCAGTTCTCACTATTAACTAGTTGCTTATTAGCATGTATGATACTAACATTTAATATTAATACACAGCAAATTAGGAGTTGGAGGCAAAAGTTGTGGTTAATAGTGAGAATTCACAGTAAAGCTGTAGAGATGTTTGAAGCCATCTAAGCAGACACGGCTGTATTTATATCCTACAACCCACACACTGACTACAACAAGACGAGATTGTTATTGTTCATTGTTCGTGCGTGGTGCCCTTTTATCAAAGATGCAAAGGAATGCCATCAAGACTTGGGTGGTTAAATTTATTGAGACATCCATATTCGTATGTGATTACTGACACGGGAGGATGGCCAAACACATCTCCCTGAAGCTGCTCTCCATAGACAGCGGACACGTAGATGATCCCATTAGCGCTGGCTGCAGCGGCACATGCTCAGCTATGCTTGTTGAAGGGGATCTCAGTAGGCTGTGCGTGAGCACTGAGGTCATCGCCTGCGCTGAGGAAAAAATACTCAGCGCAGCCTCCATTTTGAGTAGTATGAAATAGAGGAAAGCATAGTTTTGAGCCGCCGCCGCAGCAGCAAACAAACTGTAAACACTAGCGAAACAGCCTCTGCCATGGACGACCTGTTCAGTCCGCGAAGGTTTGTTGCTTCTTTTTATCACAGATGTATGCTTTTGCGCGCGCCAGCGCTTTTTGCGACATCGTGAATACTTTTGCATTCTAGTGCGAACCGAGATGATTTTGAACCTGACAGCTCGTCTCGCTCGGCCACACACGCAAAGGCCAGCTAGGAGCCTGACGAGATAAAATGGGGCAGATGTTATGCAGATACTGTTGTTGACTGCTAAGTATGTAATGCATGTTGAACGCGGTGCTGCTATTGCAAATTAGTTTTGTTCGTCTGTTCTGTGCATTAAATATTTGTGCAGGAAATTGTTTTTAGCATAATATTTTCTTTCGCGCTAAATGATTAGATAGCGTACGGCGTTTGTGCATATCACACTGTAAGTGCAATGTACTGATTTTGATTTGCACTGTGTTTGATTCTGCACGCAGCAACGTAATGATTTATGTGTAAATATATGAAGTGGACGTCCAAGCCCCCGTTTATATAACCTTTGGAGGGAACGGAGCAGTCGGACGTTGATTGGCTGGATATGCAATGTAGGCGGGATTTGGATTGATCATCACGACTGCTGATAGGCAAATCACATTTTATGATTAACACTGAAAGGAGGCGATTTAAAAGGGTGGAACAGAGACATGAAACGGCTCACGTGATATGGACTAAGTTTTTCTACTTATAGTATATTTATATGTATTTCTGTTATAGTATATTTCTGTTAAATATAAATGTTTGTATTCATGTATTGTTTATTACAGGCATAATTTTTTAGTATTTACCTTTGAAATATTAGCTGTGCGTATTGCTTCAGTCTTGAAATTTTAATGTACTGATTGATTAATGCACTTGCACAGCCATATTTCAACTAATAAATAATATTTTGTCTTTCAGGCAGCTGAACAGCACACAAGGAGAGATTAGAGTGGGACCAAGTCATCAGGTAAAATTATTACAAAGTCATGTAGATATGCAGTGCATTAAATACGCTGTCAGTAATTTTTGATAATTTAAAAAAAGTTTTATTGATAAAAGTGAAGTGGCAACAGCTACACTGAAAGTTCACAACCACTGGTATTAGTGGGACAAATTGAAATGTTAAAGGGGTCATATGATGCGATTTTAAGTTTTCCTTTCTCTTTGGAGTGCTACAAGCTGATTGTGCATAGATAAGATCCCTGAAGTTGCAAAGACTAAAGTCTCAAAACAATGATCTTTAAAAAAGCATCATATGACCCCTTTAACAAAACATATTTACTGAGTGTACCTTTAAAGGTCCTTAAATAAATTCTGTTGTCCTCATTATATTGTCATATGCAGGCCAAGCTACCTGAATTACAGCTGACACCTGCTCATGGAACAGAGTTCGTCACAGAAAATGAGGAGCTGGTGTGGGCACCTGGGGTCAATGACTGTGACCTTCTCATGTACCTACGGGCTGCCAGGTAATGGTTGCTTGGCTGGATGCCAGTTCCTATTCACTGTTTTACATTTATCTTCATAATCGCTTTAAGGGTATGTCTAAAAAGGGATCTGAGGTGGATGGTGTATGATTCAACATAAACTTCTGCATTTTTGTACTGTGTTCTCTGAATAAACAGGAGCATGGCAGCGTTTGCAGGGATGTGTGATGGAGGTTCAACAGAGGATGGTTGCCTTGCAGCTTCACGGGATGATACCACATTAAATGCTTTAAATACAGTCAGTGCTTATCATTTTGTGGCTGTGCTATGTTTTGTCATAAAATAAATTTTGATAATTAATTCCTTTGAATTCAAATGAATTCAATTCGTTGTAGCATTTTCCAGAAATGATTGTAAGTATAATTGAATATCGATTGTAATTTATGATCTTTGATGTAATTGCATTGAAGGCAGTGACAATATAAACTTTTTACCTCAACTATAACTATTTGCTGTGCAACTAGGTTATGTAATTCTATTGTGTTTTGTGCACAGCTCCATGAAAGCCAATATGATGCAGCCAAAGCCCTGCAGTGTCTGGTGAAGAAACCTGTTCCAAAACTCATTGAGAAATGCTGGTCAGAAGATGAAGTGGTGAGAAACTGATTCTAAATGTATTTTTCACTTCTATCTTGACATTTTTCACTGATACAGCCTGGTAATTTATAGTGGAATGTAGAAGTGTGATACTAGAACTTTTCAAAAAGTCAAAGTTAAGATTTCTCAATCTGTTAACATGTTCATTTACAGAAACGGTTTATCAAAGGTCTCAGACAGTATGGCAAAAACTTCTTTAAGATCCGTAAGGAGCTGCTGCCTAGTAAGAAAACGGTATGGAAACCTGCCATTGAAATCTAATTATAAGTGAAAGTGACGTGACGTGGCCAAGTATGGTGTCCCATAATCGGAATTTGTGCTCTGCATTTAAGTGCACACACACACAGCAGTGAGTAGTGAACACACACACACACACACACACACCGTGAACACACACCCGGAGCAGTGGGCAGCCATTTTTTCTGCGGCGCCCAGGGAGCAGTTGGGGGTTTGGGACCTTGCTCAAGGGTCTCACCTCAGTCGTGGTACTGAGGGTGGAAGAGAGTGCTGGTCATTAACTCCCCCCACCTACAATCTCTACCGAACCCACGACCTTCGGGTTACAAGTCCGAATCTCTAACCCTTAGGCCACGACTGCCCCCTTAAATGTGTGTTAGTTTCTGTCAAATTGGGTCTTTTGTTTTTTAAAACACATTTGTCATCTCAGGGTGAGCTAATCACATTCTACTACTACTGGAAGAAAACTCCTGAAGCCGTGGCGTCACGACCTCATCGGCAGCAGAGAAGGCAGCCAGTGTCTCGCAAAGTGAAAACTCGCAACGCGACAGCTGCAGCCAATGCAACATCTCGCACTTCTTCCAGTAAGTGCAGCACTATGCACCATTTGTCTGTTAATTTATTGCAGACTCTCAAAACATGATAGCAAGTCTGATATAGCTATAATTTAAAGGAAGTAACTCCACAAGAAGTAAATAAACTTTTTGTATTTTCTGTCTCCCTGTCTGTAGTGGAACTTAGTTCAGCGAGTGAAGATGATCTGGACAGTGAGGATAGTGAGCAGGGCGGAAAAGGTCAAGCCTGCAGTCACTGTCTAACCACTAGTAAGTTTTTCACCCTTCTCCAGTGGTGTATATAGCCTCTATATTGAGAAAGCTGTTTATACTTTATAATTTGTTGACCAAATGCGTGTGTCCATCAACCATCATGCTCTTCTGAAAGTGACTTTCTGCAGCACTTCGTTAGTCACCCTACACTGGATTCAACCTGTTTAGGTTTGCATCTCTTGAAGTCAACTTGAGATACAAAATTGACCTTATTTCCGTAATGTACATTCCTGGGCTTGTTTGGAATCCAAACAATTCCTGATGGATATAATCAAGTCTTGTCTTCCTAAAGTAACAGCAGACTAATAGTACTAAACATGTTGCCACTTGTCATTAAAGGGATAGTTCATCCAAAAATTAAAACTCTGTCATTATTTACTCATGTTCTCATGTGTGTATTAATTTCTTTCTTGTGCTGAACACAAAAGAAGATATTTTGAAGAATATGGGGAACCAAACAGTTGCTGGTCCCCATTGACTTTGATAGTAGGAAAAAAATACAATGGAAGTCACTGGGGACCAGCAACTGTTTGGTTACCCACATTCTTCGAAATAACTTTTATGTTCAACAGAAGAAAGAAACTAACTCAGGTTTAAAATAACCTGAGAGTGAGTAAATGATAACAGAATTTTCATTTTTGGGTGAACTATCCCTTTAATGTTAATAAAACAACAAAACACAAAGAGAAAAATCAGTCACTGCTCTTGACTGAAGAACTTTAATACAGTTGCTTTAATAAGAATCAGTGTATAATTTATACAGTGAAGTGTATATAGTGTTTTATTTTTATATTTGTTCATTCAGTTTCTTGAGTGCTACTGCTAAATACACCTGTCCCTGAAAAATAAAGCACTGTTTGTTTTATGTGTGTCTGTAATGTGTATCTTTGTTTTTATTTTTTAATAACAAAGATAAAATAATGACAAAGATTTTTATCTTCGCCCACTTTGGCCTAAATATCTGCCATTCTTTTTTATTTTATATTTTGTTACCTTGTAAGGCTTTGTTTTTAATTAGTATGGTTGTACTGCTCAGACAACTTACAAAATAGTAAAACCAACATGACAAAGAACCGTGATAAAATCGTGATTCGTGATTTTCCTGAAAAAATCAAGATATGATATTTTTGCCATATCGCCCACCCCTACTTTGAACGGTAGAATACGTTAAATTACAGAAGTAAAATAGGTTGCAGACATCAATTAACTTTGACGTTAACCGTCAGCCTTTTAACTCTTCTGACTTCTGAATATACTTTGAATTTGTATGTGTCTTCTTTTTCAATATGTCTCACACAAATGTCTTTCAGACTCCAAAGACTGGCATCATGGAGGGAGAGACAATGTCTTGCTGTGCTCTAGTTGCCACTCTCACTTCAGCAAGCATCGGCGCCTGCCACCTGTTCCTAAACCAGCAGATCCGCCATACCTCTTCAAACCTGTCAAAGAAGAGGAAGAGGGAGTCAGACATGGGATGAAGACCCGTCGGAGCCGGGTGCCACCACATGTAGGTCTTTCTTCCACACAACAGTGTGATGTAAAGAGTAGCTTGCTTAAAGGGTCATGAAACCCCCCATTTCAGCACTGGTTAGTTCTCATCACAGTTTTAAAAAATGCTAAAAAAGTGGGCGTGGTGCGCAGCGGAGCGGAGGAGGGGGAAGAGGGGAGACAGACAACACACACACAGCTTAGTGTTCTGACAGTTTCATTTCACTCCCATCGAATTAAAAACACAAATGCACAGCCATTTACACTCTGCATCAAAAACATATATATGAACACGCTGTTGTACCTCAGAACTTTTAAGGCTTATTCTGTGGCGTTTATATAAGCCTTTTGACGGGTTGTATCACAGAGCTGTAAAAACGGTTATGCTCACCAAGTGAATGAATCGCGTTTGTGCTGAACTCTTATTACAAAGCAAAAACAAACACTCTTCTTCGATCCATGAACGTTTCTCTCAGTTATTGTACGCGATGTCATCTCACAGACTCTGAAATGTCTGTCATAGCAAATCAACACATGCTGTTGTGAATAATTAAGCGAAGCGTCTTCTCATAGGATAAGAACAAGCAGTCTTATGAATAATTTAATAGACACCAACGCATCATCGATGTACTATTAGTCCATTGTAGTGTTGTCAAAAGACCCGGTATTTCGGTACCAAGTCGGTACTAAAAAAATGAAAACGTTATGGTACCAGGGTTTCTTAAGTACCGGTTCTTGATGAGCTATCAGAAAACTATCCTCTTCCAGTGTTGCCAAGTCCGCAGTTTTCCCGCGGAATTGGGCTGCTTTAAAATGTAGATTTTAAACCCGGAAGATGAAAATAGCTTAAAAAAGCTTAAAATTAAGCAGTTTTCTCCAACAGTTAAAATGATCGGATGCTAACATTGTCTTCTATGATGTGCAACACAAACACCTCTGCTAAAATCTCAGAAAAAGTAGTCTGGGGTTTCACGACCCTTTAATTTAGTCTTCCTGTGTCTCTACATGTAGATGTCATCTCTTCGAAGTGGGCGCAACAGACCAACCGGAAGTCCCGACAGGGGCATGTCTCCCACCCTCGAGGATGTGCGATCTAATGGACAGTCCCCTAGAGCCAGTTCCACTGCGATGGCAACCAGGGCTTCCAGCTCTGATATCAAGAATGGAGTGGCTGGGAAGACTAACAAGGTAGTGATAAAAAGGAACCTACTCAGTTTAAAGTTCGCAAAAAGTGCACAGCTGTGTTTTTATCTTTTCTGTGTTGTTTAACCTTTTCATTTTCGATTTTTTTTTCTTATTACATTTTAGACCATAAAAGTAGAGGCATCTATAGTAAAGGGTGTGAAAAGACAGAGAGAGTCAGCAGCTCCAGATGCTGATGAGCCTGAAAGGAAAAACATGAAACGACCCAAGAATCAGGTAAGGGAAACTCTGTTTTATCTCGTTAGTGGAGTATAAAGTCTTAAGAATTTAAAAACTTGGATAAGTGATCATGCGATGTGATATTTACATGGCGGATGATAAAACTGGTAGAAAAAATTCCATAGACTCACACTGATGGAGGGACTGAGCCACTGTTATATATATAAATTTTTTATATATATATAACATATATATAAATATATATTATTGTGTGTGTATGTATATATATATATATATATATATATACACACACACACACACACACACACA
>NW_015552666.1:1047034-1068218 GCF_001515605.1 Sinocyclocheilus anshuiensis
AATTGAAGGGGGTCTGAATACTTTCCGTACCCACTGTATATAATATAATATATTATAATGAATTATGAATGCATACTGTACATTATAATGTTGTGATGTTTAAATTCACTTCTACATACACTTGTGTAGTGTAGTTTATTTGTAATCTAGTGTAGTTTTTAGTTTTTTTTACTAAATAATACAGAATTGTAATATTGGCCATTTATTGGCCGTAGATAATAATAATGTCTATACCATATAGCTCTGCCATGACGTCTAGTTTTTAAGTGGTGTTTCTCTAACCCAGGAGGGTCCTGATTCTCCATCAGAAGGTGAGGGTGAAGGCGAGAGCTCAGATAGCCGCAGTGCCAATGATGATGGCAGCAGCGACACTAAAGACATTGATCAGGACAACCGCAGCTCTTCCCCCAGCCTGGCCAGTCCCTTGCAGGCCAACGAAAGTGACTCGGACTCCCCAGCACCACCCCCTGCACCAGGCCCAACCCCACAAACCCAACCCCAGCAGCCTGCTGCGACACCCACAGCACATGCCCCCTCTGAAACACCACCATCTCCTCAGCCCTCTTTGCTTGCATCCTCATCTGCACCTTCACCTGGAGCTTCTACCGCCACCTCGAAGGCACCATCCGTAGAGGTTTCCCAGGAGGTTCCATCTCCAACCACTTTCAGAAGCGGTCCTAGGGGACCCGAAGCCCCCACCTCTTATTCAAACTCCTTGACTCAGCAGGTGCAGTGTCCAGGGCAGGGGCAGTCATTTCCTGTGCCGCTCCATTATCAGCACAATTCAGGTCAGCTGCAGAATCCTTCATCTAGCGTGAATCAGCCATCAGGGTTTGCTTCCAGACCGCTCCACCTTCAAAGAGAGAGCCCTCTTCCTCCTCTTCCCCCTACAGCAGCATCCCAAATCAAGCCCCCTCCGACCACTCCAATTCCACCTTCTCACAAGCAGCCCCCTCACCTTTCTGCACCTCCACCCCATTTCCTGCAAATCCACCCCAATTTACCTCCACCTCCTGCTCTAAAACCGCTTGCTTCCTTGCCCTCGCAGCACTTGCCTTGTTCCCAGCCTCCTCCATTGCATATAATTCCACAAAATCACCCTGCTCAACCTTCCGTTCTGACTCAGTCACAGAGCCAGCCGGTCAAAGGTCATACCAGTGGTGCCCCTCCAGCTGCAGCGAGTTCTCAACCATCGCTCCCACAAAATCGTCCTGGTCCTGAGTCCACTGCTTCATTCCCTCTTTACACTAGTCCCGTCCCTGCCCATCAGCCCTCCACGTCCTCCTCAGCAAGCACTCCTGTTGGACAGGCTCATATCAAAGAGGAACCAATTGATGAGGAGGAAGAGTGCGATAGCCCACCTCCGCCTCGCAGGAGTCCCTCTCCAGTACCAACAGTGGTTGACATACCCAGTCATGCAAGTCAGTCAGCAAGGTATGGCGATCACATTTGTCAATATTTGAAATTTTAAATATTTATTAAATAAAAAAAAATATACAGATATACAGTGGTGTGAAAAAGTGTTGGCCCCCTTCCTGATTTCTTATTTTTTTGCATGTTTGTCACACTTTAATGTTTCAGATCATCAAAACAAATTTAAATATTAGTCAAAGATAACACAAGTAAACACAACATGCAGTTTTTAAATGAAGGTTTTTATTATTAAGGGAAAACAAAATCCAAAACTACATGGCCCTGTGTGAAGAAGTGTTTGCCCCCCTGTTAAAATCGTGGTTTATCACACCTGAGTTCAATTTCTCTAGCCACACCCAGACCTGATTACTGCCACACCTGTTCGCAAACAAGAAATCTCTTAAATAGGACCTGCCTGACAAAGTGAAGAAGACCAAAAGATCCTCAAAAGCTAGACATCATGCCGAGATCCAAAGAAATTCAGAAACAAATGAGAAAGAAAGTAATTGAGATCTATCAGTCTGGAATTAAAGTGTGACAAACATGCAAAAAAATAAGAAATCAGGAAGAATTTTAACACCACTGTGTATATATATATATATAAGTTTTCCCAATGTAGTAGTCTAAAATATTTTTTTTATATTCCAAAAAGATTTTGATAAAATGTATCTTAAATTTACTTATTTTTTATCAAGGAAATTTAATTTCATTTTGAAAACATTTCAAAATGCCATTGACTAAAATGCAACATTTATTTTAATAACTGTGCATACATAGCACATATTCAGCATACATAGTAAATTCTGTTTTGTCAATTGCAGATTCATCAAACACCTCAACCGAGGTTACAACTCCTGCTCTCGCACAGACCTGTACTTCACCCCATTGGCCTCCTCAAAATTGGCCAAAAAACGAGAGGAAGCTGCTGAAAGATCCAGAAGAGAAGCAGAGCTGAGCACTCGACAGGGACGGGACAGAGAAAGAGAGCGGGAGAGGGAGAGAGAAAGAGAGCGGGAGCGAGAAAGGGAGAGAGACTCTGATAAAGCCTCTGTAAGTATATGTGGTGTTTACTTTTGAATTTAACATATTTCACCCTTAAAAAAAGTAAACTATGGTTTACTTAAACTATTTCTAGCTAGTTTATTTTTTTTACATTGTTATGGCAGTTTCCCCTCAAATTCTTCTTACTGTAATGTGGAAAATGTCATGCCAATACTGTAATGCAAAAAAAGAAAAAAAAAAACTAAAGTATTTATACATCATTATAGTATTTGTTTTACTATCTTTAAGTTAATGCTTTTTTATTAATTTATGCATTTATTTTGAATTTAAATATAAATAAATGAATGAATATAATATTAAGAAAAATTAATTTTAAAAAAATCTTTGCAAAAAAGATTTGTGGTGAAATATGTCCCCAACATGCTTTTATGAGATTTATCCTTTTACAAAAATGTATTTAATATAGTTTGCCAGTCACAGATCTGCTTTCTCTTTAAAATCACTTTTTACTTATTTTGATAAAGAATCTCTCTTTAAAGAATGTTATAATATAAAACCTTTTTTGTTTTTTCATAAAACATTTTTTTTCTTCACATAGCGTGCGTCATGCTCATCCCACGATGGCCGAATAGGGGAACACCTGCTTGCTGCCCATGTGCAACCGGGCCGTCCGTCATTCGAACATCCTCCCCCCACCACTGTGGCTGCAGTTCCACCATATCTCGGCCCTGACACTCCAGCCCTCCGCACACTCAGCGAGTACGCCCGCCCCCACGTCATGTCTCCCACCAACCGCAACCATCCTTTCTTCATGCAGCTTGGGCCAGGTGAGCACCTGCTGGCTTATCACATGCCAGGGCTCTATGCAGTAGACCCAGCCCTTCGAGAGCGAGAGCTTCGTGAGCTTCGAGAGAGAGAGATCCGAGAAAGAATGAAGCCCGGATTTGAGGTGAAACCGCCAGAGCTGGAGAACCCACTTCATCCGTCGGCAAATCCCATGGAGCATTTTGCCCGCCATGGTGCCCTGCCTCTGTCTCATGTGGCTGGGCCTCACCCCTTCGCCCAGTTCCACCCAGCCATGGACCGCAGCGTAGCGGCACCCCCTCGGCCAGAAATCAGCTATGCTGAGCGTTTGACAGCTGAACGGCTCCATGCTGAAAGGATGGCCTCTGTTGCTGCTGGTGACCCTGTTGCACGGCTACAGATGCTCAATGCTACACCACACCACCACCAACACTCACATATACACTCCCATCTTCATCTGCACCAACAGGACCCTCTCAACCAAGGTGAGAACTTATCTAGATCACATTTTTTTCAAGAAAGTAAATGGAAATGTCAATGTATTTGTCTTTCAGGCCAAGGGCCTCATCCTCTGGTGGACCCATTGGCTGCTGGCCCCCCTCTGGCACGATTCCCCTACTCACCTGGTGCCATCTCCAACCCCCTACTCAGTGAGTTACCCCATGAGCATGAAATGCTCCGCCACCCTCTGTTTGGTGAGTCACCAAATAGACTCCCTGTTTCACTTTTAGGATAAAAGAAAGTTCAGAGTTAAGCCCCGTTCACACCAAGAGCGATAACTATTGGCGCTTTTCCACTGCGTGGTACGACTCGGCTCGGCACGACTCAGTACGGCACGGCTCGGCTCGGTTTGCATTTCCACTGCAGTGTAGTATCGCTTTAGAGTGGGCGGGATTATTCACATGTTATAGTTGCGCCGCCTCTACTGCCGCGACTCCTGAAAAACTTTTTCATTCCGCCCCATCAAGTTCTTGCTGGATCCGCTCCTCTTCTATCAGCGAGAGGAACGTCTGTACTTCCTCAACAGACCACGAAACAGCCATTTTTGGTTGTTAAAAAAGCTGTGCGCGTTCAAAACAGTTGCGTTCGATACTTTGCTGGCTGTGATGATTTAAATCTAGCGGGTCTGTTGTGTTTGTGTAGCAAGTTCAGTGACGCAGGTAGTGACGATTCTCTCCGACCAATCCGTGATCAGCAGAGTTTACACGTCATGTTTTGGTAACATCATGGTTCACTTGGAACCTCATCCCAGATGGTACTAAAAAAAGTACCAGGTACTGTACCCAGTGTAAAACCCCCCAAAAGTGAACTGTACCAAGCCATACTGTGCCGTACCATGCAGTGGAAAAGCGGCATAAAAAGATAACTATAAAGATAACGATATTAGCGTCTGCACCAGCGAACGATATCGTCTGTTTATTCTAAGCACACGCTCGTCTGCCGCTTTAAATTCTTGAACTCGTTACAGCAGGATGGATTCTGATTGGCTGTCAATATTTTATCGTTCTTCAGCTTGAGAAAAAACATTTTGAAAGTGATTCCAATGATATCATTCTCTTTGTCTTTATCGTTATAGTTGTGGTGTGGACTCTGCTATTCTTTAATATTGAGAACGATTTTTAAAACTATATCTTTAACGTTATCTTTATAGTTATCGTCCTTGGTGTGAACGGGCCTTTAATTCTGAATGATTAACATTTCCAACTTATATAGCCAGGCCCAAACGTAACCCATGTCCACTGCTGAGCAGAATTGAAACACCCTCCCCTTTGATTAGCCATATCTCCATTACTTGCATGCTTCTTTATTAAATATTAAGCTTTCAGCAGCCAATAAGAATGAAGTACTCTCAGCTCCTTTTAACACATTTAACCATGTTTAAATCCATTCTGTGGAATTAATATTTAAGATTAAGATTTAATGTATTTATTATATTTATATTTTAGTCAGTGAGATGTTTTTGAAAGTCTCTTAAGATCAACAAGCATTTATTTGATCAAAGATTTATTTTATTTTAAATAACTTTTCTATTCTAATGTATTTTAAAATTATATTTATTTCTGTGATTGCAAAGCTGAATTTTCAGCAGCCATTTCTGCAGTCTTCAGAGTCACATTATTCTTCAGAAGTCATCCCAATATGCTTATATGGTGCTCAAGAAACATTTATTATCAATGTTGAAAACACTTGTGCATCTTAATATTTTTGTGTTAACTGTGATACATTTTTTCCAGGATTCTTTGATGAATAGAAACTTCAAAAGAACAGCATTTATTTGAAATGTAAATATTTTGTAATGTTATAATTGTTTTACTGTCACTTTGATTCATTTAATTTAATTTAAAAGTAATAAATACTTAAAAAAAAAAACAGACCCCAAAATTTTTAACTGTATACTATACTGTATATAATTTAATATTAATACAAACATTGAATATCCCCCTCCAAATCAGTTTAAAATGTGTCTATAGATTCTGTCTGGGCCAGTCTTTTGCTGCTGATAATAATCAGTTGTGACTTTTATTATTCAAAGAGCCAAAATGGCTGAAATGTACATCCCTAATGTAATGCAATAATGTTTGTCAACCTGCTGTTGCTTTATTGTTACTTCACAAGACCATCCAGCATCTACATACACATTACAGTCCCACGGTAGGAAATAGTTCTCTGTTATTTGAGGGAAGAGCAACCGAAGTAAGATATTCTGTGTTTTTCTTTAATAGGAGCACCATTCCCCAGAGAGTTACCAGGACCCCTGGCTCCGATGTCAGCTGCGCATCAGTTGCAGGCGATGCAGGCACAGTCAGCAGAGCTGCAGAGGCTGGCACTGGAGCAGCAGTGGCTACATGGACATGCACACTTACATAGTGCTCCTCTCCCCAGCCAAGAAGACTACTACAGGTGAACCACATGAACGTTCTGTTCTAGAGTGCATTAGTAAATAAGCCTTTAGCAAGATGAAAGATTTCAAACATTTTTTTCTTTAAAGTAGCATGCACGGATCACGTTTAGTGCCCATAAAGCAACTAAGCTGTGTTTACTGTGAAATTTGTCACCCCACAGTACACTGAACATTTTTTTTATTTTTTATTACCTGTTTACTTGGATGCTTAAGTGACAACATTTTGTTCTGTTGTCTATTTGACAGCCGTCTGAAGAAAGAGGGAGACAAGCAGTCCTGAAATGAACAAATCCTCCACTGTGGATTACAGAGTGATTCTGTGTTCAGGGTATCAGGCCTTTTATTTCAGAAAACCCAGCGTGGGTTTATCCCTGTTTTGGCACTTATAAACATTTGACCGACTCCTTTGTGATGTATGAAATAACTAGCCTTTCGGAGCACAGCGAATTTGCTTTCCTTGCATGAACACTATTTAGAAATTTCTGTAATTTAGAAGTTTCTGTAAGAAATTAAATTCCCACGTAATGTTGTTATTGTGCTAAAAGCACAGTACTGTAGATTTACTAAGTATTTGAAAAGTGCTGTCCAATATCCAGAGTTTATCACAATTTAGTTTCCAAGTTTACTGAAACATTCGTTTTAAGATTGTAAATATATGTTTGAAATAATATATTAACTGTTGAAATTTAAAAGATGCAATGATAGATTTGGATACAAAAACTTCAGATGACCTGTGTGCAAGAAGTGCATACTTTACATTCTCTATCCTTCCCTTTCTCTGACAGCCTCTTCATCTATACCTCAGTGTGCTCATCAATATACAGTAAAGCCTACCTGTAGTAAACTCCACAACACCTTATTTTTTTTAGCAATTTAACTTTTTTTGATTTAATAATGTAGACCAAATCTAGGCTGAGTATTAGCATTATGACTGTAGTGTTGATCTTTCCCTGTCTGGGAACAGAGCTTATCCAGCTCTGCAGAACAGTCGCTTCACTGCCATGGTCATACGATGCTGTGGAAGACTGATCAGGCCAACAGTCACCTGCTTGCAGTGTTTACCGCCATTCTTAAGGACACAATTTGATAGAGCAGGTCAGTTCCTGGGTCCTCCCTACTTGGCACAGAAGTTTAGGAAGTTAATTTATGGAGCGGTACCTACAGTTAGCAATAAAATGCATATGGCATATTTAATGGTATCCTCAATACCAGCTTCAGTCCTAGCATGTGCACTTGGCCAATTAAACAACCAGGCTACTGTTTAGTGTTACATTTTCATAGGCAGGCTGGTTGGGAAAGAACACAGCATTCTCACAATAAGATGAAATTCATTATAAACACAATAGAGAGAGAAAGAGTAATTTTGTGATGGTTTAATGCAATACAAGTGTATTGTTGTGCACTACTATTAATTGTTAAAATAACAATAGAAATCATGAAATGTAGTGCCATTGTTTTGTATGTGTTGAAGCAGACAGTTGATGAGTGTTATCTGTTAATGCCGTTATTGTGGAACTTTGATGGGTCACTTTTTCCAAAACTGCCAAAAAGTCATTATTTTCTTTGAATTAGCACTAAACATTTAAATTTAATGGGAAATATATTCTCATTTTTAATATCCATGTCTTTATGTATACATGCACAGTGTTGTCTGGTTGCAATTACCTTATAGTTGGAAATTTTTCATAACTTTCAATGACGAATGCATGATTACAAACAGCTCTAATTATTTTTACTCATCCTTTAACATGTCATATGAACACAGTCAACTAGGATCTTTTCATTTTTTTCATCAGTACATTTTCTTTTAGTAATAAATTCATTTGTTATTTGTAAGCATCATTTTCTGAGGCTGTTTCATATACACTTAATACACTGACATCAATCTTTGCTTATGTGTGATAGAAATATTTGACACTCAGCAGCAGTCATATTTTTCTGACACTTTCTGATACCTCCTTAACTTCCAAGTATATTTTATGTGCAAATTTATATTCTTCATGAAATGTGCTCAAATCTGTTTCTTCACTGAAAAACTATATTAACTTTTTTTTAAAGCTTTGGCCGCATGATGTTTTTGCATTTAATAGATGCATCTAGAGTGATTATCATTGAAAATGTTTTTATATGTACACTGCAAAACAGTTTACTTGTTAGTTACATAAATATGTATAGCACAGCTTGAGTCCTGAATATAATTGACGCAAAACTTACCAGTTGTAATTTCTGGTCCATATCAACATCATATCTAAAGCAATATATGTCTTCTAACTGAACAAGTGTTTGTACGGGAAAAAACCCCGAATGTTTTCTCCTTTGCTTTGTATGCTTTTTTTTTTTTTAACAAAATTGTCCTTTGATAAGTTATTTATTGATTGAACACCTATTTTGTAACATGAATATATTAAACATGAAAATATTAGACTGTTAGTAAATATGGAATACAATCTAATATGTGTATTTACTAAAGTGTTTGTTGTGAATTTGTGCAAAATTAACGCTTTCCTGTACACTGGCCCCTTGTGGGAAATCCTCAGAAAGCTCTAATATTAGATTTTTATGGTTCATCCTTCTTTTACATATCGCCGCAAGTACTGGATGGCAGAGATCGCACTCACATTTGCCAGAAGAGCTGAAAAATAATAGAGGGAAAAACGATCATGTTAATTTTGTGTGCTCATATTATCTGAATAAATTGCCTAATTTAATATGTAACAGCCTGATCATTGTGTCTTATTGCAGAAATACACCATCCACATGGCGTTCTTACCTGCTTTCCACATGTCGTTAGATTGTGGGTTGCTTGACTTCAGTACCCAAGACGCAAAAGCAATGCAAACAAGGCACATGTCTGGGAAGCAATCTCTATCTGTAAGCAGAATTTTGCAGTGTTAGACTTGACATTTTCATATCTATTTGATCTAAAAAATGCCCTTAAGATTGTACCTGCTTTTGCAAAAGTTGCCCCAACATGTATCTGATGTTCTGTCATTTGTCCAAGGGCCTGGTTGTCTAGGAAACGCTCTGGAAGCTTTGGCTGAGCTATAGAAGAACTTGATGATGTTCTTGTTCTATAACTGTAGACTGTGTCAACTGTCTTGGGAAAACCCCAAGAGGTGGCCATCCTATACCAGGTCCTTCCCATTAGAAGTTTGGTGTGTCTCAGAGAAAGTTTTCTCCAGGTACTTCTCCGGCTAGTGATAAAGCACATGTTTGATGTTTCAGAAGGGCTTGTACATCTCATAACTCGGACTGGGGTGTTCTCGTCTTCACAATTCGACTGTATCACCTCTTCTACCTCTGGAAATTCTAGGTCTTTCACCACTGAATGAGAAGAGGAATAGATAGGTACCAATGTTTTCTCGCTCTTTGTTGAAACTTGAGCTGAAGGAAAGAGAAAATTCCCAACCTCAAAATCTGAGAAGAAGTCATCATAAGTCTCAGCCACAGATAAGCTCTGTGAAAAACAAAGCGAAGTGTTACTTTCTGGGATCCAAGTTTGGTATTGCTCTGCTTTGGTGTCACTTCTCAAGATTTTGAAGAAAGAGAGACACTGATCGTCTAGAATATCAGAAATCGATAAAACTGGTGAAGGCGTTGATCTCCTTGTGCTACAGTGGTCCAATAGAAAGGTATTCATGTTGTTGTCTTCTTTAGCTGTTAAAAATACGTCCTGCATTTCTGCTTCTGTCTCTGAATACAAATATAGTGAGGGATCACTCTCAGGACACAGCTTCACCGTCTCATTTGATTCACTTGGCCAAGTTTCTTCTGAATCTATGCCAGACTCAAGAAAATGTTGGGTTTGCTCTTTGCCTTCAAGGGGTTCAGGGCTAGGATTTGCACTTGCATGAAGAAGTTGTAGAAACTCATCATCGAAATCAGAGTAAGCTGAGAATTCACAGCTCGATCGGTCTGGTTTAGAGTCATCCAAATGTGTGAAATAGTCTGAATCTGCTACGTCGTCTACCAGGCCATCTTCTAAACTATCATCTTTAGATTCCACATCACCCCTATCTGGAAGATGAGCATCGACAGCGACCACAGGGCTGCTTTCTTCTGGAATGATGCTTTCTGTCAGTGGAGACCTGTTATTGGCTATTCTAAGTTGCAAAATATCATTTATTGTCAGTTTTTCCATTTCATCCCAAAAGGAGGAAATGGCAAATATGGGTCGAGTTGGACCTGAAGTCTTGGCACTGTTACCGGAGGATTGTGTCTCTTGGGATGATTGGGATGATTCTTCTCTATTATAAGTCTGTCCCGAGGGCTCTTGCTGTTCTGTTTTTTCTCCTTCACTATCTGAAGGAGCAGAGGGTTTAGAGGCACCCAGAATAAATCTGGGACTTTCCACCCCTGTGTCATTATTAAAGTGGCTTAAATTATCAGTTTAATGTTGACATTCACAATTAATATCTACTATGGATTTATCATATTTATCACACACAGCACTTTCATGATCCCAGTACTGTGGCAAAGGGCCACTGAGATCTTTAAATATGGTCTGTGAATTTAGGGAGTCGGCAGGATTTCTTTCTAAGTTAGCTTCTGGCATTTCTGACATGCTTTCCTTTTTTAGACTAATAGGACAGCTTGCTTTTCCCCCTTCATCCTCAGGTGATCCAGTGGGCGAAATACATTTAACATCTTGGATATGAAGTACATTTTGAATATTGGGTGAGTCAGAAGAAAAATGTTCTTGTTCAAATTTGTGCTGCGTTGTTTGTCTCTCAGTAATTTCTTTATCTGGTTCTGTATTGTTATTTAAGGAAGAACACTTCTCCATCACTCCGCTATTCTGTCTAAAGTTTTTAGAAGTTTTTTTTTTCCGTCTTTTTTTTTTTTTGACCGAGTTGGGATCCTTTACTCTCAGGCGGACTGGGCTGTCATTTACAGTCACAAACCAACGTTCCTTCTCTTTTTGGGCCACTGGTGAACAGTCCGTCACCTCAGTTAACGTTTCTATACCATCCTTTCTCTTTTCATGCTTTATATCTTCTATAGAGATTTCAGAGACTGGCTTGGTTGTGGCTTGGCTTGATTGATTCTCACCATTCTCCTGATTCTCGTAATTTCCTCTTAATTTCTCTAAGTTTAACTTCTCAGTCAGGTTGCTGTCTTCATTAGCTTTGTTGTGATATTCACATGTAGCCCCTGGTTCATTTGCTCCAGTATCGGACATCTGCTCAGCGGACCTGGTATTCTGTGGCTCTGCATTTGGGTTAGGATATTCAGTAAACTCTGAGTTCTCAGATGTATGTTCTAATTTACATTCTCTTATTTGTTGTTGTTTTTGTACTTCTACACTATCTTTTTCACAGAGTTGATCAGGGCTGGTCTGGCTGGAAAGAGATGACACGTGGACAGAGGTTTTGTCATCGTCAGTGTCACTGAAGCCAGACTCATCTAAGGCTGCAAGCTTGGCCTGCTGAACAGAACATTCCTCACTGTCTGTACAGAAACAGTCCCAGTCCTGCTCTGCTATCAGCACACTGTGGTCTAAGTCATCCATTGAAGTTGAGTTCAAAAGTTTTTTTATGACATCTGAAAAAAATAAAAATAAATAAATACAATTATAAATTGTTGTTTTTTTACCATACACTACCATTCAGAAGTTTGAGGTCGGAATTCAATTTAAAGCATCCTTGTTGAATTCAAGGATTTTTGAATGTATTAAATAAAATAAAACAATTAAAAAACTCAATGACCCCAAACTTTTAAACATTAAAGTATTTTATTCAGCTGATTAGTATAAATTTATACAGTATAAAAATATATTTTTTTATGTAAAATCCTCTGTCCTCTGTCATTCATGCAAACTTTTGACCAACAAGAGCTGAAATCGCTAGGGTTGAATTAAAAGGCATCAAACTTTTACAATAGAAAAAAAAAATTGGACATCCAAAAATAATTTAAGACTCTTAAAAGTATTGTGTGAAAATTTCTCAAACCATAAACTATGCTTTAAATGTGGTATACATTTTTCATGCCTTTGCATGTAAACCTAATTTAATATGGCTGTCGGTTAAAAGTTAACTTGAATGACAGATAATAACATTATCACTAATAGCAACCATATGAGATTTTATTATGGTTGTAAGAATTTTTATTTTTAGTTACAAAATAAAAAAGGTAAAACTCAGCTGAAAGATCTATATTGATCCGCTAAATAAAACTATTTTAGAAAGAAAAGGGGGGAAAAAAAACTTCAACACTGCTTTTTAAGTGTGATCGAGTGATTAGTTATTGAATATTGAACATTTTTGACAGTGGCCATCACACGCAAAAATGTTGCTTTTTAAGCAACATTGCACAGAAAACATTTAAACTGTTCAAAAGGCAAAATCTCCTTATGTATTTTTTCAGTAGGCCAATCAAATGCAAACGGCGTGAACCCAAACTCCTTTTCAACAAATTAAATGAGAAATATCCTTTTGTCTCCAAGTAAATTCCAAAATATTTCAAACAAAATACTGTAATACGCTTAGACTGTCTCCAAAGCTCCTGTGAGGATGATCTTGGCCTGACTGTAAGCTGACTCCAGAGCAGACTGTACCCAGAGTATTCACAACTCACTGCAAGGTGATTTGTGGATTGAAAGATGTCAGTGAGAGGAAATAGTCTCACAAGAGTTCCATAAAACATACCAGCATGATGTGCTGTTTGGGTGACTTGCCTTTTACAAATATTTTGCATGGTCCTTGCTTAGAAATGACCTAGATGTGTCTCTAGATGGCGAGAATGACGATCATGATTTACAATCTTTAATGAGAAACAGTCTTATCTTATCTAGCTTGTGGGGCGTTTTCTTACAAACACACGTGGACGTGCATTTAGCACACAGGAAATGCATTCAGCTATGCTCAGTTTAATTTTTTCTTTCCCAGGAGCATCAAAACTGTTGATTTTGTGAAATTATTATTTGATCCAGCCATGGTCTTTATACAAAAACTGAGTGTTGTTTAGTTCTTTATAAGCGTTTTAATATTAATGATACCCTGTGCATGATGTCCTTTTCTATTGCGTACATGGTTAAGTGGGTTCATTTTGATACAGCAGCACTAGTACACACAGCATATAGGCCAATGGAAAATATTTCCAACCCAAAAACTCCTCTTAGGAGTTCCACAAAGTTCTAGCTCCACAGACTCTGCATAGTCTGTTTTTCATTAAATATCTTTTCAACATCTCATCTCTTTTATATTTTGCCTACCTTTAGTTGTCAGTTATGCTTTCAAAACACTTCAATGTTGATCCGACGCTGACTTGGCTCACCTTCCAAAACCCCACTGCCCTTGCGTGTGGGAGAGAGGGGCCCTGCGTCCAGGTCTGTTATAAATAGAGATATGTGTCTGATCACATGGATCACGTGTGTGTGTGTCCTGCATTCTCAGAGGGCCATTCCGTTTCACATTTATAAATAGGGTTTCTCTGGGGAGATGGTATGAATCTGTCACTGATCAGCTAAGCTGCTATTCAATGAAGGGTTAAATCCTTAAACAACATGCTGGATGGAAAATCCTTCGCTTTTATGGTTTAAAGGAAGTAATAGGATCAATAGCCACTTATCTATGGTAATAAAAGTCTGACAGTGTTATATAGTACGTCATGAAGCATTACTGTAAATATAATAGAAGTTTATCAAAAACAAAGGAAAAATAGGCAATAATAAAAATAAGTTCATTTAGTAGTGAAAATATACCTAAATAGATATAGTGAGAAACATTTAATAAAAAGAAATGCATTTGATTCAAATTTTTTTATATTTTACAAAAGATATTTTCCTAATACAATCATTTTAAAAACTCATTAGTTAATATACATGCTTAATTAATAATAATAATAAAAATAATAATTTTGCAAATAAGCATACAATAATAATAATAATAATAAATTGCATGCGTATCATTTTACAGAATGTGCAAAGAGTGTTTAAGGGGTTCCAGTCAAAGCAATCAAACCTGCAAGCAGGATCCTATTAAAAAGTGTCAATTATAAAAACTGTTTTACCCTAGTGTTTATTTTGTTCATCTGTTTTAGAGACAGAAAATAATTTTTAATATTTACAGTGGCATTTAGGAAGTATGTGATATGGCAATGAAAGTTCATGCAACAAATATTGAGTTTTTAAGGAGAAAGTAGAACTTTAACCAATACTGGTTTCCTGTCATATGAAGCTGTAAAGGACGTGGCTGCGTTTTCAGCTTATCAGCCATGTTTTCAGACTGATGCCAATACAACCTGAATGTCATTTGCAATTCATGAACTTTGAATAAGAACTTCTTGTGTCCACCTGTGTGTCTTATGTACCCACTGTAGGTCTGGGAGCAGTGAGCGTAGCTGGAATACCTGATGATTCTCTGAAGCATTCTGACATGGTAACGCACTGGAGAGGCCACAGTATAACCAAGAAGATGACAAGAAGCACTATGATGAAGAGCACAAGCCTCTTCCAGTTCCCATAAAAACCCAAGAATCGCAGCAGCCTGTATCCACAACCCTCTCTTCTCTCCTCTCTCCTCGGTGTCTCCTCTGGTTTATGCTCACCAATGTCAATGCAGATGCAGTTGGGTATCGTTGGGTTTGAGTAGCACAGCCTCTGTCCGTCTAGGAAAATGTTCTCCAGTTGTTGCTGGTCGCCAGGAAGTTGGCCCAAAACTTCCTGGCTAGTGGCTAGATCCGGTGTACCATGCTCAGGCACGGATGTTGGCTGCCGACAAAGAGGGCAGGTGATCTGGTTACCTTCCTGCTCTGGTGAAATAGCCACAAAGCGAGACAGACATTCCAGACAGAAGGTATGGGTACATTCAAGAAGCTTTGGTGTCTTGAAGGTGTTGTCGTATGCGCAAAAGCAGATTGAACACTCTGGACCGGCATCCCAGGCATTGTCCTGATCATCACCGGAGGCCACCTGTGTCATGTGTTGGTGCCGCATTGAATTGGTACGTGATGCTGTGGATACTTCCGGGTCCTCCATCCTGTTGTGTGATCAAAAGAAAATCTGAAATGCAAAATGAATGAGAAACAATGATTACTTAAAATATATATGCTGTTGTCCTACACTACAAAAAAAAATAAAATTAAAAATAAATAAAATTAAATTTTCAATCAGAAATTGCTAGTTAATTTGACAAATAATTACAAAGAAACAAGTAACACATTAAATTAAATGTAAAATTTTAAAAGAGAAAAACTGAATGTATTTATTTTTTAAACATATTTCAATCATCTTTGTTTCATTTACATAAAAAAAAATTAAAGTGTACATTAGTTGAGTGAATCCATTTATGAGTTAAAGTATGGCAATATATGACTTGGTAAAACTCAAAATATATGGCTGATGCACTGCTAAAAATATATAAAACTGAATTAAAAAAAATCTTAATGCTAAACTGTTCTGAAAAACTTCTGTGATATTTTAATGGAATGCTTACTATGCTATGTAACTGAATGAATAGGAAAAGAGCAGGATCCTTTTTGAATTTTATAATCCCAAATGGTTGTATGGAAAGCTAGCAGTATCTGACATAGCAAATAACAACCACATGTAAATGTGGTTGCTATGGGCATCATTACTGCAGTGCTGTATATGATAAATATATGTATATATAGGTGATGCTAAGACAAAACATATGCAAATATCTAAAAAAACAACCATGAAAGGAATATGTATTGCATACTGTTTCAGACAAGGACTGCCATTATGCATATAATTTTACATTTGAATGATTTACTCATTTTTACATTTATTGTACTGTGACTAGACATTAACACATCTCCAATTTGGATTAAAGGATTTAAAGGATTTCCTTTCCATTAAAAATATGAAATGAAATTAACCTAATAATCACCCTAAGCTTGTTCAATTGCCCAACAAATGCTAATATTAACAGTTGCTAAATTGGCTGTTGTTTCACAGTAGCTCAACAAAAACATGGTTGCTGATCAAACAAAATTCAACCGTTTTTTTATTATTTATTTTTTATGTTTGTTGGGGCAGTGTAAACCGAAAGGATTACCTTACAAAAAACAGGACTACCTTATTACCTTGAAAGTGGAAGACAATATTCTTCTTTTTAACTTGTAGATGCTTGCTTCTGCTTCGTGTAGATGGATGCAAATATGGCTGAAAAGTTTGAAAAGTTCCCAAAACAAGTATTTAAATGCCTGACTTTCTCCAGACCTGTCTGTCCTGGTCTTCCGGTAACGTGTTACTGCCGTCACCTGCTCTTCAGAAGTTTGAATGATACTTTTGAGCTGTGACTCAAGTGCGTTAAACCATAAATCATTACCTTGTTCTCCCTCTCTCTCTCTCTGATCCTCAACCCCTCCTTCACACATACACCATCTGATACACGTACATGTGCAAATTATGGAAAAGCAGGAGGGGTGACAAAGAGAAGGAAGTGAACTGATTTTCTGATAGGATTAGGTTACACGTTGCCATTGAATACCTTAGTTAACATAAGAATGACAAAGCACAGCAAGTGACTAAGGTGATCAAAAATCAATGGCTGCTGTCAACTGTTTGGTTCTTTAAAATATCTTCTTTTGTGTTCAACTCATACAAGTTTGGAAAATCTTGTGTTAGTAAATGATGACAATAGTTTCATTTTTGGGTAAACTATCCCTTTAACATAAACAGAATCTTCTAAAAAACTAAACTACAACAGTCTGCATGTTTATTATTATTCATCTTGTTCCACAAAAACAATGCTTATGGGAAATGATAACGTTTCGTTATTCCCATTACACATGCATAATAAAACCATAATAATAAAGAAATTGGCCATAAATTCAAACCATTTTCAAAGTCACATGACTGTTGTTTGAATATATTACCACTCTCTGTCTCACCTGGAGATAAGCAGCCAGGTATAAGGAAAATGGTTGGAATGTGTTTACATGTGCAACAACAGTCAGGTTTTTCTTTTCTTTTCACTGAGTCTCACTGAGGGTGTATGTACAGTGACTTATGTTTTTACAGTATAGTGTGCCAACCACTGTTGTGACTTCACTTGTGCTGAATGCTTTAAAAATCCATTATAAATGTGTATATTTGCAATTGTATTAAATAGTGAGACATGATAAGTATCACATAGAGGATTGAGCTAATGGAAAGACAGTCACGTGGTACTTGCTCCATTTTGATCTACTATTGTGTCTTATAAGGAAGTGCTTATAATATTATAGGTAAATGGGATCAAAGTCCCTCCATCTGTTTACCAAAGACAGACATAAACTGGTGACATTCACAGGAGTGGTTTCCTGAGCACAAGGGTCAAGTTTGATTATGTGAAATTGTTTTTGACACAAGTCCAACCTAATATTTTACTATTTTAATGATCATTCTACAGATGATAAAGCAATGATAGCACTTGCCAGCAATTAAAATGCTAAAGAGTTTTATAACCACCACTCCCAACCCAGAACCTCTATATGGCAAATGAGTCTTTGATGATCAACACCAGCCACCACCTGGACTGTGGCATTTTGCAACAACTTTTAAATGATATTTTATGATATAAAGTAAAAAAAAATAAAAATAAATACAAGTCAATGGTTTCTCATAAATCAAAATATCTTTTATTTCTGTAAACACTGAAATCTTCATCATATATGATTCAATATGTGATTAATACTCACTCTGTCAGGACATCAACATACAAAAAAGTTCATAATCAACATCCATCTAAACGTAATTCATATACAAAATCTACTGACATGCTTTCCAGTTGCTGCACAACAGCCAATAAAATGACATGAGAAATAAGTTGAATTTAAATCAGTATCACAGATGTATCCCCACGAAACCACATCATTTACCTCCACCTTAAGTAAACAATCCTTGCTTTTGATTAATCCAGCATACTAAAGATATTAAACTCTGCAAAACAATGTTCAAATAAATACCCTTCCTAAAATTAAATAGAAAAGGTGTAGAAAAACCGTAATAATCCTTTAAATAAACAGAACCATTATTACAAATGAGAAAACCTAAAAACTACACCGAAAACCATATATATATATATATATATAGGCATAGAGGATGATACGGCATTTTAAAGGCCACTATTTGCAATAAACATCTACAAAATAAAGTAAAACAAAGGTAACTGACATCTCCGGTCCTTTTATAGAAATACCATTGTATTACTCGCTTTATAACACTACAGTGATATCAAGCATTTTGTTTGTTGTTGTTTTTTTCCAACCAAGAAACAAGATAAATTTACTAAAGTTCTTTCATAATTTTACATTCTAATTTTGTATAAAATGTACAAAATCAAAAATGGTGACTATAGGTCTTCATTCATTAGCACAATCACTTAATGGCACTTTGTCTTATACAATGGAAAAATGGGATAAATAGCTCTGTTTTTGGCAACAGTTTTTCACAACTTTGCTTATATATTGTGTATTAACAGCAAGTTTGCAACTTTAAGGCCTAGCAAATTTGCATTTATCATTATTTACCTGGGAAATTTTTTTTCTAGCAGCGCCTGAAACAAAATCAAAATACATCAAGAATGGAATCGATCTTAAATTCAGTTTTAGAGCATGGAATTACAGTAACCAATGTATTCACAATAGTTATGGCTCTCACATACTGAGAGTTGTGTGGCATTATTCCAAAGATTCCTGAAGAAGACAAGACAAGAGATACCTTGGTCTCTGGAATTTCTAGCACAAATAAGCAGCACTGAGGATGTAGTAGACTCTACTCATGATGAGATTAGTTACTCCTGCGGGTTAGATGGAGTCAATATGGATCTGAAGCCCATTATGTTTAAGTTCTAAAATGCCACAACTGGAGGTAAGCTGTTTTCTGTTAAACCTAACATGTCATTTTATATATTTAAATAAAAACTTAGGGTGGGGCAACATCAAGAGTGAGCCATCAAGGTTTTCTGTGAACATTATACAACTCATCATCTCACGACTGGCTTATATATTGTGTATTAACAGCAAGTTTGCAACTTTAAGGCCTAGCAAATTTGAATTTATCATTATTTACCTGGGAAAAAACTTTGGTGCAAGCCAGAACCCTTTATGTTGAATATAGTGAAGAATGTGCCATTGTTAAACAGGTGGACATTTCATGCACACTTATCAGTAGAACATGAATATGCTGTTAACATTGAAACCCAAGCCAGGAGTATTTTCAATACTCATACAGGGTATTTTCCAGCATATGTATATGGCATTAATAAGTGCTAACGGAATTTGTGAAGATGGTACAGGATTAATAGAAAAGATATTATTTGTGTATACAGGAACAAAACAATGGTTTCAACCAAATGGTAAATATGCTTATGTCTTTTTTTTTTTTTTTTACTTGATGAGGTTTGAGGAGTTGGTAGTGTGCAAATATGACTAACTCCGGAAGTCTTGTTTTGGATCCTAGTTACAATGTCACAAGATTCAAAAGTACAATATCACACAAATATACTGGTAATAAATATAAACATTACACAATTCTTTCAAAAACAACTTACTAGACTTAATTATAGCTTAACAATCAAAAATACTCTAGTAGTGCAACACCTGGTCTCTTAAAAAAAAAGCAACAATGTATTGTGTGAAAAATATATAAATAGAAATAAATAACTTGCTTCAGTGAAAAGAAAAGAGAATTAAAAAGATAAATCCTACATCAAGACATGTCACTTCTTCATGTAGCCTACAAAGGAAAGTTTCACCAAAAAAGTAAATCCTATAAGAAAACAGTGCTTTAGGACAGACCCATGTTTTAAAAGGGTGCTCATAGCTGGCCCTTGAAGGCTGGTCACACATTGTATACCTTGGTTACGGCCCCTGTTACCACAGTAGCACTGCTGGATGCTGATGATGCTGAAGTTGCTGATGGCCTCTCCCTCCTAACATATCTTGGCTTGCGAACTGTAGATGATTTAAAAAATATATACGAGTAAGAATGAGCTATTTTACTAAAAGTTTTTATAATCAGATATGCCCAATAGATGTTTTGAAATTTAGCACAGTTGGAATTAGGATGCACCACCACTTTGGACTATTAAATTCAAAATACAGATTAAGTAGTTCAAATTTCTCCTACCTGAAGATGTAGCTTCTGGAATCATGACAGCCTTGGAGGAAAAATGAACAAGTTAGTACATTGGTATCCACACAACGCTGTGTTTGTTAATAAAACATCAAAAATATTTGGACAAAAAAATAAATAAAAAATTGATTATAGATGTCTTACTTTCTCACTTGGCTGGAATTTAAAAGCTGATAAAAGAAAATTACACAATTTTACAACCCCCCCAATAACTCAACTCATCTATAAACACCACCAGTAATAATAATAACAACAACAACAATTAATATATATATATACACATACATTCATACATAAAGTATTCAACACATTTTATTTACTTTATTGGGTAAATAAAGGCAACCAAAGTGTAATAATAATAACAACAACAACAATTAATATATATATACACATACATTCATACATAAAGTATTCAACACATTTTATTTACTTTATTGGGTAAATAAAGGCAACCAAAGCTTTAACTGATTTACATATTTATGGATTTTAAGCCTTTTTTTTTACCCTTGTTGCGCCTGTAGAAGACACCAGGGAGGCGGTTGGAACGCTTAAGGTAAAAGAAAGATGCAACCGAGAGGATGAGACCCAGGCTGATCAGTAGAGTTCCTAGAAGGACAGAAGCTGCTACACCTGGACCACCTGCCATTACAGACACAATGCACAAAAGATGAGATTACGGAGTGCAAATCAATATAGAAAAAAAGGTTTTAAAGGTGCCCACATAACTATCATTAAACAATGGTAGTAACTTACCAATCACTGAGATTAAAGGTACGAGAATGTGACTAGTCCTTGCTAGAGGGGGAATTGAAAATGAAATTAATTCTAGTGTTTCAAGGAATAGTTCACCCAAAAATGAAAATCTGCTGAAAATGTACTTACTGAAAATTACTCTTCCTCCATTAAAAAAAGCCCATTCCATTTTCCTCTCATATCAATATCCACCAAATGGACCGTTTTTTTTTTTTTTTTTTTTAAAA
>NW_015552666.1:1068822-1082552 GCF_001515605.1 Sinocyclocheilus anshuiensis
TTGATCTATTGATATTTCTCTTCTGATTCAGACGAGGTGACTTTTAGAAAGTAATATTATGGATTATGGAGTCGTATTTTAGCCGGAAGCAACTGTTTGAAAATGTCTTAATGATAAATTTGTTTATTACAAACGTGCAGCTTTTCACTTCACACAATGTTAATTGAAGGTCTGGAGTGGTGTGGATTGCTCGTGGATTATTGTGATGTTTTCATCAGCTGTTTTAATCAGCTCATTCTGATGGCACTCATTCACTGCAGAAGATCCATTGGTGAGCAAGTGATGTAATGCTAAATTTCTGCAAATATGTTCGAATGAAGAAACAAACTCATTTACATCTTGAATGGCCTGAGGGCGAGTAAATTTTCAGCAATTTTTCTTTTTTTTGGTGAACTATTCCTTTAAAAATCAAATGACTCCTAGTCAAATAACTCCCAAATTGTAGCTTAAACATTTCAATAAATCATGATAGAGGAATGGTGCATGCATGTGCACAAAGTGTGTTTACTTATTAAAATACATTATAAGCAATCTTCTAGACTGTACAGATGTTCATTAATGACCATGTCACAGCACTTACTATTGTTAAGTAAAGTTGAATTCCCCTGCTCCGCTGAATCGCAGGACACACAAAATGTTGTACTGTTCTCCTGAACTTGAAGGAGTCCTAGAGGAGGATTCAAGGTTACAAAATATATATCAATCATACCAAATGTCCATGTCAATTACATATAACATTTCACAGGAACAAAATGTGCCTCGAAAAATATGAATTTGCTCATGTTGTATTAAAAAGGCACATTTGTTTGCAGCTCTGTTTAAATTTTACGAAATTATATTACTTGAGAAACATACCAGGATCACAGAGTGTAATATTCACACAGGTTTCATTCATTCTCTTTATTCTTTCACAACAGTCATTGGAGTTTTCTAGCAGCGCCTGAAACACATACATAATCAAAATACATCAAGAATGGAATCGATCTTAAATTCAGTTTTAGAGCATGGAATTACAGTAACCAATGTATTCACAATAGTTATGGCTCTCACATACTGAGAGTTGTGTGGCATTATCCCAAAGATTCCTGAAGAAGACAAGACAAGAGATACCTTGGTCTCTGGAATTTCTAGCACAAATAAGCAGCACTGAGGATGTAGTAGACTCTACTCATGATGAGATTAGTTACTCCTGCGGGTTAGATGGAGTCAATATGGATCTGAAGCCCATTATGTTTAAGTTCTAAAATGCCACAACTGGAGGTAAGCTGTTTTCTGTTAAACCTAACATGTCATTTTATATATTTAAATAAAAACTTAGGGTGGGGCAACATCAAGAGTGAGTCATCAAGGTTTTCTGTGAACATTATACAACTCATCATCTCACGACTGGCCCCATTCGAAACGTTTAATTCTACACTGATTTTTTGTTATTTTATTTGTTTTGGTGGGTGTATATTCTGTAAGAAAGCCCAATGTAACACCAGTTATAAAGACACAGTATAAAAAAGCTACCCCACCAAACAAGTTCTTCAACAGTCTATTTACTGAGCAGCTGGCTAATTACTTTAGCTTGCTGTGTGGATAACTAGGATGTCATGATACAAAACAATCTATAAATAAAACAGAAGCCATGACTCTTTCGTTTACCGACGACATAATTCAGATTTTATGATAATAAACGCGTGAATTTACCTGTGAAACGCAAGTTTTAATGTGTCAGAAATCTGTTGGCAACGGGACTTCACTTCCTGATTAATAAACTACACTGCCAAAATACAAGTCTTTTACTGTTGTAGCGTTGCTATTATTAGATAGCGTTTATTATTTCATAATTATTAGAACATTTTAATTATTAATTTATGCGCAGGCTGTGATGCGAATTCCAGTTAGTAACTAATGTATGAAACAGATCTCAGAAGTCAATATCGTTGTAAGATTACAGCTTTTATTTCTCGTTGTGGCATTAAAGGCGTTTCTACTGAAAACATATAGGCGTATTATAGTTTTTTTTTTACTTTTTTTTTTTTTGTAATTTATAAAAATGAATAAATGAATGGACATATGTGAGAAGCAATGTCAGAATGAGTCGCTTTACATTTTCTAAGCTCTATGACTTGTATTATGAAGACACTAGCTTTTGTAGTTTTGGTTGTTAGGATACAGTTTAGTCTCAACGACTCGGTTTATGGTGAACCCTGTTTTTATACAGTCTATGGGTGAACCACACCGCTTTTCTACGCTGAAGGATGTTATTGTAGTTGTGCGATTGTTTAACAAGATCAGTAATCCCTAGAGTAGTGGTGAGACTTTCACAAATCCCCACTATACCACCGCACTAAGCTTTTAAATGTCACAAGCATATAACTATTAGCTTTAGCTACATGAGACACTGTACAATGCCATCATAATGTCATTACAAACACGCAATTTAATAAACCAGTGCAAAGTGAACTATAGCGTAAATAAATAACTGAATAAATGCATACAAACTAAAATGAAATAAACCTATTTTTTTTATATATATATCATCCATTTATACTAATTTGGTACAAACTACATTATTATTTAGTATTTAAATAGCGCCATCTAGCGATCTTTCTTAGAAATAATGAAGAAACTGTAAATGTTTACCGGCTTCGTGAACTATTTAAATTCTGTAGCCCGGGAAAACCGTAACTGCCAGCATCAGCGAGCGCCAGAATTTATTTACGTTGCTTCAGAATCATTACTGCATATCAAACAAGTAATTTTCTGGTAAGTATCTTTTTTTTTTTAAATGAACTAAATAAGTGTAGCCCGTGAAACGGTGGTTTACTCGCTAGTTTGTCATGAAAACTAGCTCAGCTTTGATGATGCGTCGCGCGAGAAAAGTCATTTGTGACACTTGGCGTTCGCTCAGATAAATTCTAGAATATTAAAAAAATAAATAAATAAAAAAATCATTGTTAAAAAAAAAATATTTATGTATATATATATATATATACACAGACAAGTGTTTTGCAGTAGTTTTGATTTCATGTTTATTATTTCTAGTGGAAATAAATGTGTTGACATTCAAAGCCTGGATATGAAGCCCAATGTCTGGAATATAAAGGAGATGTTGAATATCCCCGCAACTTCTGGGTATGTCTCATAATTGAATTCTGTACTAGAGAATTTGTCAGGTAACTTTTACTATTATTTACACTTACCCAATTAATTACCTTGAAATAGGGCCTAATAATGTAGTGTTTATATTGATGTTTATTCTGCGCTCTGTTTGTAATAGAGGGATAAAAAATGGTAAGGGACCGGGAACCAGTGACTACTCCAGCCTGGGTGACTCCCAGTTTCTGTTGGGCTCTCAAATGTGGCCTGACATTTCACAAGGGTTTACCCAGGAGATGAGTGGACAGAGCAGAGGTTCTCAGCATACCTCACAGGAGGTAAATATTTCAGGCCTAAACTATTTATTTGGTCTGTAGAACATGCTATGTTTTGTTTGGTATAATATAATGAACATGTTCTTGATTGATTTTTTTTTCTTGGTCCACAAACCTTTAATAAATGAAAATGAATGTGACATTCTTGTAAACGAGTCTGTAAAATGTAATAATATTTAAAATTTCATATTAATTCCAAATTGTCTAAATCCTCTACAGATGAAGGAAATGATGGTGTCCAGCAGTTATAGTTCTAAGCCGTTTTTGTTCGGTGGTGATGGCAAAATCTCAAACTTCACTGGTGGCAAATTTGTTGGCATGTTGGACAGATTTGAGGACGAGAAAAGAAAAGCCAAAGAAAAACATGAAAGGTAGTCAGTCTATTCTTGATCCTTGTGCAATGAAAAACTATTCTAACCATCCTGGTGTCTGTTTTTAAGTTTCCTATTGCAGTTTTTCACGTAGCTCTGGTTCTGTCCTGACATATTGTTTAATATAATTTTTTCCCCGTTTTAGGGAAATTCTCACTCATGGAATTCTACAATTGCAGGAATCTCTGGAAAATGTAAGTATTGTACTTAAGGCACTCATGCATATTTAATACATTTAGAATGTCTATATTGCACAAAGTCATGGGTTTAATACTACTGGACTTTGACTTATATTTTCCCTTTTAGAGCAGAGAGACTTGGTTAAATCGCATTGATGGAAGTAATGACATAACCAAAGTTGTAGTGGAGAAAATGGATACTTTTTCATATAGTAGAAAACATAGTATGTTTTTGTTTGTATGTTTTGCTTATTCTTTTAACTAAATGCAGATGGTTCTTAACAGTTAGCCCATGCTGGCACCGTAAATTCCACAAATACCATATCATCAAAGTTAATTATTGATCATATAATAGCAGATACATATTTTAAAAGTATTTTCAATGTTGTAGCTGTTATTTATAAGCCTAAGACATTATGTTGTCTATTGTAGTTAAAGGTTATTTAAACAGTGTGAACGAAGGTATAACATGTCAGTTTGAGACTCTGCAGAGCCAAACACAAAAAGAAATGGCAGACAGGGAAGCCAAGGTAAGGACTGCATATGCGGTATAACAAATGCAAAGCTAATACTAATGTATTTTATAATGGCATTGGTAATAAAGCTACACTTATTTTCTATTAAATAGAGCAGTCTGGCTGCAAGAGAGTTGAGCTCAAGCATGTTTAACCTCCAACGGGATCTGGAACATCTGAAAGCAGAGCAGAGCAAGGAGAAGGGCATGCTGGGAAAAATTCTGTCTCAGCTTAGCACTTTGATTTCTATTCACAAGCCGATGACAGGACCTGGCTCTGCTAGAATGATTGAGAAGTGAGGTCCAGACATCACCTGGTTTGTTAGAGAGGTTCTGTGTCATGTCAGCTGAAAAACACCACGAGAGCCAGATGATATGCAACAGGCCTGTCATTTATTCAGGAAAAGCAGTAGAACAGAACCAGTGTCCACTTACAACACAGAAGTCACAAAACAGAAATTCACATGCTCTGCCTGTAGAAAGACAGCAGACAGCAGTCACAGATGAGGATTCCCCTGATGCTTCGCAGAGATTATGGTGCAAACAGTTAGTTGAGACCAGACCTTCAAGCCCACATGTGGATGTTCAATCCACTGCATCCATAGAGGACCATGGAGGACAGTATGTAGATAGACATCTGGAGGCTGAAAAACCGTTGTATGTGAGAGATAACCGATTTGTCACTGATGCGATGCCACCACTGAAAGTACCTAGGAGGCGCCAAAAACCACTGAATTATAGGGGGAAAAAGAGAGCCTTGGTTCTCCCACAAAGACAGCTGGTGAGAAAAAAAGGAGCGATGAAATTCTCAAAGGACATCCAGCAGAATGAAGACCTTCAGTGTGAACAAAAAGACAGAGTACCTTTGGCTTCTCTTTGTGACAACTGGGAAATGACCAACAAGTCTGCTGCAGAGAATCACTTAAAACTACAGCAGCAAGCCACTGTAGCACCAATCAGTAGGTGTGTAGCTGAACAACCACTAAACCCCTTCAGTTTGTGGTCTGAAGACACAGACAGTTCCCAAATGATGGTGGAATACAAGATGGCTGAATGGGAAAATGTGGTGCCTGAATCTAAAATTAGTGTCATAGAAGGAGAAGGTGGCCTCTGGCAGCTCTTTGACTTTACTAATGACTCAGACTAAGATGCAGAATTCTTCAATATTGTATTCTGACTATGCTTACATTTGATAAATTGTTTAGAGTATCTATGTTCATTTTTAAAAATGAATTGAATTGTGAACAAGCAAACCTGGTTCTCTAACCACTTTCCTTGCTATAGACATCTGTTCTTCTTCTGTTGCTTTGCCTTGTTAATTCTTTTTGAAGTATGGATATTATAAAAACTTAAAGACAAACAGGCAGACTTTACTACATCTAAAAGTATTTTGTTCTATTTTACTTGTACCGTATGACTCTAACGCATTAACATTCAAGCACATTCTGTAATTTTGGCATGTCATATTCGAGAAATTTGTGCATAATTTGATTTAGCCTTGAAAATATTTTAGACAATCTCAATGTGACAGCAGGTACAAAATAGTTTTAAAACATATTCAACTTTGTTTTCAGTTGGAACTTGACATAGATTTAGCTGGTGTTAAGTTTGACAAATTAACATGTTTAGTAAATTGCATCGGCTGCTTAAAGTTACAGTACATGTACTGTATTGTGCAACTCTGCAATACATTTTTACTTTGCTAGTAAATAAAATCATATTTTAGCACAGCGTCTTGCAGTGTTACATAATCCGAGCTGTAAATGATGTGAGAGTTTCTCATATCCTTCGGCATGTATCTTAACTCATACTATATACCTCAGCTATTGGTAATATTATCTGAAATCCAAAAATGTAAAGCGTTTCAACTTTACAATCACTAAAGTACTTGCAGCATTGTAAATCAAAAATGTTTTCATAACTATTAAAGAAAGCCTTCCTCTACAGTTTTCTGATAGTTCTGTCTTGTGAATGAAAAAAAGCTTTTTTTTTGGTATGGGAAATCACTGTTGGATAGTGTTGTCATTCCTCTACCAAGTCAGCAGGAGGGGGCATGAGTCCACGAGGATTCAGATTTGCCACCAAACACACATCATAACTGTCGTGCATCAGCGCCTGCTTTGCCACAACAGTCCATACGTTTTCCCAGGGATCCAACTGCAGGATGTCTTTAGTGATGGTATGGTGACGATCTTGGAAAAGAGTGGAGTACTTACAGTGTTGTCTAATATGTTTAATTAAATGTAAATGAGTGTTGAATTGAATTTTGTGATTGCATGAATTTAACTTCAAGTTGAAGGCTGAAGTGGACTGATATTGATATTACAATATTTACGTATTTTACCTGCTCCTTTGTAGTATCCACAGACATAAAATTTTCCGTCAACAACACCAGCATTTGATGCATTGCTGCGAAGTGATAGGAGAGGCCATGGTAAAGGAGGACCATCCCTCCAGAAATCCCCATCAGGGTTGTAGATCTCCACTACATTAAGGCAGTGACGTGATTGGCCACGATCCACACCTTCACACCCAATACCACCTGCAGGAGGAGACATTGAAATTCATTCATGGGCTATGCCTAGGTTTTGATAATACTTTTTTTCCTTGAGGTGAACAAACATGCAAAATTGAAACAAGCAACATTTTTGAAGAATGACATCAAGTAAACACATAGGTGACATTATGCTTTCATGAAAGTTAGTGAACCACTGTAATAATGATGACTACTGTCATAAGCTTCTTGTGATAAGCTGTATTAAGTTAATCCACAGGTCTCACTCTATGGAAATATTAACCCATAATCACAAAAACTGATACTTCCAAATAACATGAGTTATCACAATTTACTCATCCTGTTAACATTCTCACCAAGTACATAGATTTCCCCATTGAGTGCAACTGCACTGCAACGGTATTTTGAATATTTCATAGGGCCAAGTTCACTCCACTTGTTGGTTTCTGGGTCATATTCAAGCAGGCGATTACTCATTCGGTCAGGCTCGTCATCTGTGCGGTATGACTGTCGTTCATGAGACATGGCAGAACAGGTGCATTAGAGGGAAAGAGAGAAGGCAATAAACAGACAGAAACCGTGATCCTCACCTTGTTTTTATTTTCCAAATTATAGTGATTTATATTGTTTGCACCACCTATGTTGCATTCTCATGACTCTTCTTGTGCAATATATTTGCAGATAGTACCATAAAGATGACAAATTTGCTCTGTTTTGGAATATTACCTGTGGCGTCTGTCCCCCGAGCACATAAAGGTGGCCCTTCATCCGAACTACGCTGTGATAGGCCAGGGGCATGGGCAGAGGGGCAGCGCTACGCCATGGTCCACCATGTAGAGACCAGCGCTCAACACTGTTGGTGATGAGGAACTGGTTCTTCAGCTTCATTTGACCCCCAATCAGATAGAGGTTTTCTCCCAAAGAGCTCAATGCGTAAGAATCACGATACTCTGCTGAGCTCAAGTGTTTCCAGGATCCTTGAGCTTCCTTGTTGTACCTGAAAGGGACATAGCAAATATTAGATACTTGAATTGTAAGTTTTATTGTCTGTAATAATGTGATAGATTTAATCTCATTTTAGTTTTAAATTCTAATCTTAATTTTAGGTACCCTTGTCTAATGAACAGATTAGTTTAAGGTTTGGCTGCATATATTTGATGTTGAAAACATATTATATAATTGTAATTTTCTCCTGCCAAAACCTCACATGAAAATCTCGACATTTCTGTCTTTTTGTCTTGACATCCTTCTTGCTCCGAGCTCTCCTGCAACAATAATGTAATTCCTCTCAGTCACCACCCCAGCAAAGACATATCCAAGCGCATCACCATATCGTGGGGAGGTGATGAAAAGAGTTCGGCCAGTTGTGGGAGCATAACAGAAGCTACGCTCTGTATAGCTTCCATAACGTGAGCGAATGCCTCCGCCGTCATTACCAATGCAGAGCAGGAGGTCTGTGGTCTCCATGCCATAGCGCAGCTTCAGTCGACGGGGTGGAGCATCTGCATCCAAGCTTGCTGCTTCAATGGCCTCTTCCATTATCTGAAGACATTCGGCATCAGCTAGAAGTGCCGTGTTCCGTTTCACCGTCCCCTTCAAGTAATCTGCACCCACCAGTGGAAGACGTACCTTCTTTAAGAGCTCTGGAAGGTACCTGGCCCGGTTCTCTTCCTCTGGCCCTATACCCCCTGGACAATACTTCACCCAGCGCATCACCACATCCAAAATACTCTCTTCCCGTGAAACATTAAGGTCGTCTGAGCCCAATAACCCCCCTAGCTGGTGTGCCTCCAACTCCAGTACTTCCTCCCCAAGGCACACTTCAGTGAAGTGCTGCCGCAGATAGCGCTGAGCCTGGTCGGCCAACTCTTCTGCCCCTAGATCGCGAGCATAATAATAGATGCCCAGGCAATTGGAAGCATCCATGTTGTCAATCATGTAGATCTGACAACGACTGAAAACTTCATCCATCTGTAGAAGAAAAGCAGCAACAGAGATTCCCTGCACATTGGCTGCAGTGAGTGGAAGATTGGAGCTGTACATGTATTCCAGCAGAAGGGCCAGGCTTGGGGCCGGCATGTCTCTTAACACCACCTGACGGTTGGTACACTCTCGCAGGCCACAGGTGAACATTACGCGGAAGTAGGGGCTGCAGGCAGAAAGCACCGCACGGTGGCATGGGAAGCTAACACCTTCAGCAACTAGAACCACATCTGTTAACTGCTCAGCATCCCGCATTCGATTTAGCTGCTCCAACAGCGTCAAACCATGCCTGGCTCTCAGATCCATTTTGTTTTTTGGTCTCTTGACAGTTTAAAACTTAGAGAAGTGTTAGAGAACAGAAGTGTAGCCTAAATACATCCTGGAGATCCTTCAGAAGTGTCAAGGAACTTGTATCTGAAGAGATAAAAAACAAATTATTAGCTTATGCAGCTAAATGACAACTGGCAGGAACATAGCCTACTAATGCACCCTTTTAAAAGTCCACAGAATCTTATTGAAAGTTCATTTTGATGCACCAATAATTTTATCTTGCTCTAAGGGTCAGTGCTAAACAGGTCAATGCTCCGACATGTCAAAAGAAGGCAGTTATTGTTGTATCAGTCACATTATTGGCAACAAGCTGCATTATATTAGCACATGCATCAGTGAATCGTACCAGATCTCCGGCTTCCTGTGGTGTCTGCCTTCAGGCAACAATTCGTCCATTACCCACAGTCGACACAAACATGCTGGCTGCCTTGTGTCTGACAGTAAACACTAGGAGAGGGAGCATGCTCAACCTTCCATGCCCATTCCAGCTAAGCAACAGTGCTAATTATAGACCATGATTTGTCAAACTACCGAAGGGGGGAAACAAGAAAAAAATATTCAACAAGCATTCTTGAACACTGAACATTACTTGTTATTACAGTATGTTTAGAAAGTTTTATATATCTATATATATTGTCATTTTGCTTAGTGTCTTTGCAATGCTTATGTTTTGGTATTTCTTGCATGAAATTGGGGGAAAGGCCCTCAGTACGTGAGAGCTGAGGTCAAATTTCACCCCATCATGCTCTTAAAGTGACTACACAATCTATGTGTAAGCATTTGTTCCTTAATGCAGCTTCTTAACAATGACTTGATGCAATTATAGCTATTTCTGAATACATAAGTATTATCCTATTATTGATTAAGCAGAACTATGTGATTTAATTATTATTTCTTAATATTGCACAATATTAAACACAAATTTGCCTTTGAATTCTATAATATGGAATGTTTTTTCCAACATGTGGGGATATAAAGACTTTTAAAGAGTTCCCCCCCCCCATTTTCCATTGAGCTCATATTATGCCAACTCCAAACAAATTGATTTCTTAACATAGCTCCCCAATGTTTATTTGTGAATATAAATGTAGGAACATAAGTGTAATCGGTACAAGTCAGAGGCCTAAACTTAAGTCTACTTGATTATTAATTAATATATTAACCACAGAGGACAGAAGTTAAACCTTTTACCCCCACCCCCCAACCCATGCCATTTATTTTAAGCCCTTTTAAGGGCCACTTAATGTGTTGCAAAATTACAGGATGAATGACGTCAAAACATCTCTTACGGTCCTTTTTTTTAAATTTGTATATAAAGTCATCAATTCATAATATGCTGCACACACATCACGATGGAATTTTCTACCGGAACAGAACATTTTTCCATTGCAGTTGGAAAAACTAACGACTAATGAACACAGGAGGAAAGTCTGAGTCAGCATTTGCACTAAAATAAGACAGTAGTTGAAAGATAGAACTTTAATGGATAGATACTGAAATTGTAGCTATCCATTAAAATTATTATACACTATTATTTGTTCTTAAGTTAATTATTGGTAGAAAGCACAGTCTCTTTTTAATACAAACCAACCCCATTATCTTCCCTTTTAAATAACTCTCAGAGGTTTAGTACTCATAGATGACTTGCAGAAAGTCTTATGAAGTTTTATCAAGACTGAGGTCAGTGTAATTTTGTGGTTTGTAATTAAGTCTTGACAAAGACTATTTAGCTATATAGCACAAAATAGAGAAAATGGACTCAGGACATGCAGAGTATCATGTATAGTGAGAGGTTATAGATGAACAGAGGCTGAAAGAGCGATCTCAGAGAATGGACTCTTCCCATCACTTGTCGGCTGAAGAAATCACTCAGGTAGGATACAGCCATTAAAGCGAGATGTCTTGTTGAGAAAAATTAGGCAGCATTATTTTTAAGTGCTATTAACTGACACTGATTTCAATCTGTTTATTTTTCCTTTCTTTCTATACCAGCTGTTCTACACCCAGACTGAAACGTAGCCTGTTCGGTCCTGGTTGCTCCGTTACTCCATCTGGGATTATGGCATGCCAGACCTTATCTCTGGCATCAGTGTGGGCATCATGCACCTTCCACAAGGTAAAGCATGTTTCTGTACTTTTTAATGAGCTACAATATACAGGTGCATCTCAATAAATTAGAATGTCGTGGAAAAGTTCATTTATTTCAGTAATTCAACTCAAATTGTGAAACTCGTGTATTAAATAAATTCAATGCACACAGACTGAAGTAGTTTAAGTCTTTGGTTCTTTTAATTGTGATGATTTTGGCTCACATTTAACAAAAACCCACCAATTCACTATCTCAACAAATTAGAATATGGTGACATGCCAATCAGCTAATCAACTCAAAACACCTGCAAAAGTTTCCTGAGCCTTCAAAATGGTCTCTCAGTTTGGTTCACTAGGCCAGTGTTTCTCAACCAGGGGTCCGTGGACCTCTAGTGGTCCTTGACATAAGGCCAGGGGGTCCGTATGAATTTTTGTATAAATGTTATATATTTTGACATGACATGTTCCCATGAAAGAAAAATCCAATATAGCTGATGATATGGCCAAATACTGGACAAGTCAGAAATGAACTTTTCCATGACATTCTAATTTATTGAGATGCACCTGTAATCTTCATTTGTGGGTGTTTAAGACATTGTGTTTGTGCGTTTTAGTAATGGCCTATGCTTTGCTGGCCTCATTGCCTCCAGTATTTGGACTCTATACATCCCTCTATCCTCCATTAATTTATGTTATTTTTGGGACCTCCAGATACATATCTATAGATGAGATCATTTATCTTTAAACATGGCTGAAAATGATTAAATCCGTTGATCTGATTTAGCCAAAATGCATTGTTTTCTGTCTGTTTTCTTATTTTTGATGCTCATAATGCTTTGACTTTTAATGTTTTTATGTGTTTGTGTACACATAGGCACATTTACTATCCTCAGTATTATGATTGGTAGTGTGACAGAGAGACTGGCCCCCGATTCAGATTTCCTTATTTACAATGGCACTAATGTGGCCGAGACTAGAAGTAGCTGAAAAAAAAATCCCATAATAATCATAAAATTGCATAGCAATGTGACAAAAAATATATAACTCCTAGGCATTGTGCTGATGACTTTCGCATAGGCAAGCACCACTCATATTTGTAAACATCTAGTTTAACATTAATATTTAATTCTGTTGATAATTTCCATGATTGCTGGTTTGTCAGTGTCATTTTTGTTTTTGTGTTTGTAGTTGATATGGTTGGTGACATACAGTGGGTACGGAAAGTATTCAGACCCCCTTCAATTTTTCACTCTTTGTTATATTGCAGCCATTTGCTAAAATCATTTAAGTTAATCTGTGCTCTTCAATTTGGATATGGGTTTTGCTCTACTCACTGTTATCTTCAGAACTCAACGGTTGGAGTCTTTCCCTGCTTCTAATCTTTCAGCAGTTTCTCACTTCTGTCACCTGCTCTATTCTCTTACTGCATCAAGTCTGAACTTATCTCATGACTTCTTTGTTTCTCTCAGGCCCATTTACTCACTGCTGGGACACCTCCCTGGCACTGAGCTGTATCTAGATATGGAAACACACAAGGAGGTGAGGATTACATTTATATTTATTCGTTTAGCAGACAGGACTGAACTGAAATGTTGAACTGTGTGCCACTTTTAATGATTTTTCTATTTATTGCATTAAAATGTATGTTTATTGAAACAATCACATTCCCACTGTAACTCCAGAAATATCAGGACTGTTTTCATAGCAAATTAGCCTTCATTATGCCTATGTGACTTTTTGTAATCAATGTATCTAAGCAAATCTGCAGTATCACAAATGTGTTTTGTGTTTTGCAGGTGAGGGAGGTACCAGGTATCATCATATTTCACTCCTCCGCCACCATGTACTTCGCTAATGCTGAACTTTATCTTGAGACCCTTAAAAAAAAAAGGTAAACATTTTTAATTTGAGCTTGGTAACCATAGAATATATCTTTTTCATCTTTTTTTCAGTACTTTGGAATGTCTTAGAACAGTGGTTTTCAATCAGGGGCCTTCTTCTATCCAAGATGACTTAAAGATATTTATAATAAGACAAAACAAGCATTAAAATAAACAAAAAATTATGTTCGATTTTATTTTAAATTACCCTTCAAAAAGGTTTGTTTCCTTTGAAGAAAATTACTTTGAAGGTTGGAAAACCTGGATATATGAGGTAGTCAAATTTTTAAAAGCATAATTTATAGACTAGAAAAATCATGTAAATGAATAAAATGTTACAATACCATGGGCATTTTTATAATGAATATACATTTTACTAGTTACGCCAAGCTCTAAAATATTTTGTCGTGTAAATTGTGAGTAAAAAATAAAACTTCTGGAATGCCGA
>NW_015552666.1:1082801-1088759 GCF_001515605.1 Sinocyclocheilus anshuiensis
ATTTTAATTTGTATTGTAATTATTATTATTATTATTATATATATTTTTTAATTTACAGAAAGAGTTGCCATAGATTGAAATGGCTAGGGGTCATAGTTTCAAATATTGTTGTGGACGATGGATGGGGGCCTTTAGACTCAGAAAGGTTGAGAACTGCTGTCTTTGAAGATATACCTATATTATTTTCATTAATGCATATTAATTGCTGAGGTTTACGCAAAGAGTGGCCTGGACATCGGGAAAATGCTCACCTATAAACGGAGACAGGAGGCCAAGCGGAGACGCAGAGAGAGGAGAGCAGAGCGAAGAACCCAAAGAGAGACTAAAAGACAGGTAGATGATCTCTGCTAACCATTTCCATATTATGAACTGCTACATTAGCATAGCTAAGGTAGCTAGGCCTGATCCTGTACTATTATATATGCTCTGTTCCAAAACCAGCTGCCCACAAAGATAAGATACCTTGTTTTGTCCAACTTTTAAGGCAGCTTCACCTTTGTGGAGAAGGCAATTTCAGAATGCATTCTGATGAACTTTTATGTGAAAATATATTATATTTATAAAATGTTATATTAAAAATAAAAAGATTAAATAATGAAAAATATTGATAAAAATAGTTGTGTAATTACAAATGGATTATTTTACAAAATATTTGTGTGTATATTTATGATTACTACAGTATCACACCAACTTAGCAAACTTTATTGAAATCAATTGTTAGTGTGTGCCAATGTGAAGGTTCCCAAAACAGTCACTTATAAAATAATAATTCTATGTAGGCAGCAAGCAAGGCAACATGTCTAATGTCAAATACTTGCAGCATAGATCATTTCTCAACTCTGGGAACCGTCTCTTTCATTCTTCCTTTACAGAAAATAGCTTTCAGGGAAGCCTCTCTCAGCGATCCAAAAAAGCTGTATTTTCAGTGGAAGAGGAAGCAGGGCAGTTGAGGGAAACAAATGGAGACATATACAGAGAGGTAGAGCTTGGCTGGAGTGAGTGGGAAAACAGTACAGTGTTCGTAATACCGGAGACAGCGAGGACATCCGATGGCCATCACACCTGGATGTACCTTAAGGGTACTGATCCTGACACCGCCACCCTGGGGTCAGTGTCAGATCTACATGATGGGGACACCAGCACTCTAGACTCCAGCAGCGAAGACACTTTAAGCCGAGACCTGGAAAGGGTTTCTCTGGGATCCCTTGGGAAGTGGACCTGGGACATCCATTCCATCATCTTGGATTTCTCCACTGCTAACTTTATTGATACTGTGGCCATTAAGACATTAAGGAATGTAAGTGATTCAAAATTCTATGAGAGCAGTGACTTTGCATTGCAACCGAGCACTCATCACCATCTCTTTTTGTAGATATTCCACGATTTTGGTGAGATTGATGTGGATATCTTCTTGGCAGGCTGTCAAGGTAAGAGTGTCAAGGTTACAGTGGACTTAAAAAATCAGCCTTCCTGTCTGATGATTTATTCGGTCAATGACTGAAAAATATCTGGGCTATGCTTTGTTTTCACCCAAGCACTGGTGGTGGAACAGCTTGAATGTGGCGGCTTCTTCTCTGATGTCTTCACTGAAGGAGGTGTCTTTGCTACTGTGCATGATGCAGTTCTGTATTGTCTCAAACACCGGGGAGCTAAGACGGTCCACAGCTATGAGAATGTTCTAGTAGGTTCACCAATATATGCACTCACTAATATCACATTCACATAGAATATACAATTCATGGAATTATTGTAGAATATATACATGATTTCAAACTTCTCATTTCAGGATATGAGTGGGACCCGACTATGATAGAAATCGTCTGATTTCTTCTTCTTGTTCTACAAGCTCTTCTGATTTTATTCAAGCTATATAAAAAAAACTAAACCTCTCCATGAAGTTTCAAATAGAATTTGGCTCTGCAGTTGACACTAATGAAACATGTCTGTTACTTTTTTCCCCCATTTGACTATGAAACATAGGCTTTAAAATGTATTTAATATGTTTGTATTGTATTTTTTGTTTTTAGTTTACTAGTGAAGGATTGTTGTGAATTATACAGAAATCATTTTATGATAATCTGTTTGCAAAATGTCAAATGTTAAAATGGAAAATGCAATGTCTTTTTTGTCCTAATTTCTGATTGGTCAATTTAATAATTTATTTGACAAAGTGATTCTGTGCATTTTAACAGCAACAATGTGATTCAATTCCAACAAATAAATAAAATAAGTTAACTTCAGTCAATCTTTGGATGCACTGCAATTAACAAAGAAAACATTACAAAATAAATTACTGAAATCCAAATGAATCATACAAGATTGTGCGAGTTTTACATGCTTCTTTTCAGGAATATCTGAGAGGGAACAAGTGTAAGAAACAACCTGGCAGAGATGGAGGCTGACTAGATGTTACATAGGTTAAAACTCTTAATAATTTTTTGTTAATAGTTATGATTAAAACTAACAGAAAACTAACAAACTTGACAGAAAAAGTCACTACTGAGTGTTCCTGCAGATAACTTTCCTCAAGTGTTGGGTGATTTAGATGTCAGTTTAAATGTCACTTCAGCAGAAAGCAATAGCATACATTTTTTCCACACTCTTTGGCCAGTACACACTACATCCTCCAGCAATTGTGAAGTTGCTTTAGCACTGAGAGCAGTTTATTTGCTGCAAGACAAAACACGTACAGGGAAGAGCTACACATCTCGTATGCACTTCTATTTACTATCACTGCATTAACGATTATCTGCAGTGTGTACGGCCTTTGGAAAGTACAGTAGAGTGTCATTCTGTATGTAAACAAAGTTGCCGAATATGGCTGCATTCCCATGAAAAAATAAATAATAATGCCTTCAAATATCTACATTAGGAACAGTAGCATTGTCTTTCACAATTGCATAATGCTCAGGCTGCTTATCCCTGAATCCAACCCAACAAAAATTCCAGCTCTGACACTGGGACCGCTGGAGGTTGAGTAAAGCTCATTCAATTCTGAAAATGAGGAAATGTTGGTAGGGCTACAATTCTTTAGTGTGCATGTAGGGAAGAGCGAACCAAACATACAGTTCAAAGTACGAGTGTATTTTTGTGTTTGTTGGTATGAGGTCAGTGCTTCAGGGTGTATAATTGATGCAGAGACACGAGTGTGTGTATAGTGATTTTCTACTGGTAATGTACTGTGTGTCTGGATGTTTATGTGAAAGAGGAAGTGGGTGACTATATATAGATTGCAACACAGAAGTGAATGTGTATATATGTGCATTGTTGTACCTGGATGTATGCGTTTACAGGTCTTGGTGTCTTTCTACGTGCTGGTCTGAGTTCAGTTCTGAAATGAGTTCTTCTTGCTCTTGTGTCTCTTGTTGTTGAGAAACAAACTGTTGGTAGCGTGTCTGCCGCTGGTAATCTGGATCGACATTGATCCAATTATTGGCAACCCACTTAGTCCCTTGTGTCACCACACAGCCACCATGAAGAGAATACTCATCCTGTTCACCAACCCAACCTACAGAGGGCAGCACAGCACAACAAGATAATGAACAACATTTTCTAGATACAGTAACTTCTTAAAGTGGGTTCAATCAAGTGACATTTAAACAAATTTATGACTAAATGTAACTCCACAAAATGCTCTCTGGATCTTTCTGAAATCATGCTGGAGATGGATTTATAGATTTTGAACAAAGTTGTGGAGTTCATTCCAGCTTGAATGCTGCTATCATTAAATAAAATGGGAACTAAGACATTCTGAAATGTAAACAAATATTTAAGTTAAACTTTTCACTCAAGTTGTTATGGTAATAATACAATTTGTAATGAAAAAATGTTAAATTCAAAAAGTCATGCTTCTGAACTACTGTATCTACAGTACTAGAAGTTTGTTATTTATCACAAATTCAAACATTCAGTTAAGCTGAGTAACAACTTTCAGAAACTTTTTAATATTTTTATATCAAACATTGATTAGGCACATTGCATTTATGGATAACAAACGACACACTGATATTACACTACCATTATGTTTCACTTAACTTCATTCCAAAACAGTGTTATTTTAGTATTATTTATATACCATTATAATATTTATTAATATTTTGAATTCGCTTTTATTTTTGGAATGTTTGTGTGCTTTTGTCATTTTTTTATTAACTACTTATTAAATATTTCTACATAGCTTTGTTTTTAATAGTTTTAGTAATTTTAGTACTTCAGCTTATTTCTAATTTTCATTTGTTTCAAGTTTCTCATAGAATATTTATATTTTATTTCAGCTTTACTTCAATTACTTAAGAAGATTTTTAATAATTTTATTAACAATAAAACAATGCATTACAAAATAGCAGATAAGTTATATTCATTACCTCTACCATCAGAGAGATAGTTGTACCAGAAAACTGCCGTCCCCTTAATGGGCTTCACTCTCAGGTTGCCTTTATCACAATGTTTCCTGGTGTCCAACAGATCCACATCGTTCTGTATCAGTGACTGGGAAACACATGGATACGTGCATCCAATTATTGGCTGTGGCATATGCGTAAAACTGTGCAAAATTCTTGTGTTTGACTCACAAATACACATGCAAAGATGTTTAATTCAATAGGACACACCGCTTCTTCATAAGTCCTATTATCTGCCACTGGAAAGGTAGTCTCCCCCCCTTCTTCTACATTATTAAGGTAAAACAGAACTGTGATGTACCTGCAAAAAACCCCACAAATACTATGAACTTAAGGGGGAAAAAACTTTGTCTGAAATTTGTTACATGATATTAACTTCATTTAACTGACTTTAAACAATATCACTCATAATCATGCTGTTGTTCTAAATACATATTTGCTTGTGTGATAATGTTTTTTTAAATCATATTATATGATTAAACATTATAAAATATTAATCTTAATCTCTTTGGTTTACCTGCAGGACGTCTGGAATGGGGAGGTGGTATTGGCGGCGAGGCGAGTATGTGTGCAGGTTGTTTCAGGGTACACTGGCCCACTGTCATGATGAGCGTGGTAATGGCCACCCTGCTCGTAACGCACCACTTGTAGAGGTTCACTTAACTCCACCAGTGAGGATGGTAGTCGCGTTAAATTAGTGACTCTTGAAAGACAGAAAGATATACAGCATTAATACAAACCAAGAAGGAAGGACATTAAAGGGGTCATATGATGCGATTTCAAGTTTTCCTTTCTCGATCCTCACATAAAAATATCGATTCACTCGATGCATTTTTTAACCATTCATTTTATTTATTTATCAAGAAATTCGATGCATAAAAAAGCTTCTAAGTATATTAGCAAATAATTGTGTTGGATAGAACCATTTCTCCTGCTCATCGGAACACACGCAAATGCTGAAAGACAGAACCAATCAATCACAGACAGCGTTCGCTGCTGACGCATGGCTCAGTCACAGTGCTTGTTCAAATGGGGCTGCGTTTCCCAAAAGCATCAGAAGCGTAAGTAGATCTTAAGAAACCATTGCCTCATTATTACATTACATTACATAACATTGTTACTATATATAAAATTAATTCTGGAAAATGCATAATGGTTTCCACACAAATATGAAGCAGCAATAATAATAATAAATGTTTCTTGAGCAGCAAATGATATTAGAATTATTTCTGAAGGATCATGTGACACTGAAGACTGGAGTAATGATGCTGAAAATTCAGCTTTGATCACAAGTTTCACCTTTAGGGGTACAACAGCCTGGCAGCCTTTTACAAAAGTGAACCATGCTTGTATTACAGTAACCACAGTATTTGTACTAAAACTGAGGTAACAACAAATTTACCATGGTAATAATAATAATAATAATAAATTTTAGTACTTATGTAGCACCGTGTTTATTTTTCATGAGGTACCCTCAAAGGTGCACCTTTGTAACTTATCTACCCTTAAAGCATGCATACTTGTATGGTACTAATATGCTCACTTTTAGGGGTATAGT
>NW_015552666.1:1089049-1131694 GCF_001515605.1 Sinocyclocheilus anshuiensis
TCTAATATTAAGTGAGTATAATTACTGATTATATTCTTTAAATAATTTTAAAAATCAGTTTAGTTTAGAGGTATCGTATTGGTATCGAAAATAAAATAAGAGGTGTCGCTCCGGCCGGGACACGGCATCACAGTATGTTAAGGGGCGTAACATTTCCGTCACATGCTTGAGGTATTCGGCCAATCACAACGCACTGGATAGCTGGCCAATCAGAGCACACCTCGCTTTTCAGACCGATGAGCTTTGTAAAAATCGACGCGTTTCAGAAAGGCGGGGCATAGAGGAGAAACAATAATGTACAGTATGTGGAAAATAATGTGTTTTTTGAACCTTAAACCGCATAAACACATTTCATTACACCAAATACACAAAATAATGTTCTTTTTAGCAACATCATATGGCCCCTTTAAAAAAGCGCAGGCAGATTTAGAAAAGCTGTATATCAGCACATGTGATGGGTGGACAATAGGAGAGCAGATAAGGTGAGTGGTGGACACCTCTTGCGGAGGTCTTGAAGAACCTGATGTGCTCCCTGTCCCTGGTAGAGCCAGGTGTGTCTGCTGTTCCTCACCAGCTGGCTCCTCTCCACCCCACGCTGTAGCAGAAAACGCTGAAAGGCATCACTTTTCAGACGCCTGAACTCCTCTAAACTCAAGAGACCTGCGTCAAGAGAGACATATACTCAAAACATACATATGGGTACTCAGATTTAGCAAGTATTTGGTGATCTATGATATTTGTATCCTTTGAGGGTCCATTTATCGGACATTTGCAGTTAAGCTGTAATGTTCAAATAAGATCTTCAGCTTCGGTCTTTACCATTTCCATCCTGATCAACCTTTAAGCCATCATAGATTTCCTTAAGGTTCTCAGAAGTTAACCAGATTCCATCTCTCACTCGAGAGTGTGTCAATATCTACACCAGAAAATATGGCAGTAAATTTACAGATTACACAAAGTAAACAAACAAACACAAACAGAGATAAACACGAGATATACCGACACATTACATGTTCTCAGTATTGCCAAACTGCAAAACCAAGGCTCAACAAACATTGACGACTGCCAACAGACCTCATGTGGTTGCAGCTGGCCATCTTGGTTGAGGTCCAGAAAATTGAAGATTTCCTCTGGACTGAGGTTGAGCTGCTGATTAAGTTCCTCTTGACCTTCAGGGACCATGACCTGACTCTCCATCAAACCCTTCAGCTGAGCCAGATGCACAACTACGCCACACTCCTCCTCTGACAGAAACTCAGGGATCTCTGCAGCAATGCAAACACAAACATGGCCACAACATTTCACGCAAATGAATGAATCAACAAACACAAACACGCAAAACCACTTAGACAGGAAACAATGCATGCCTCAACAAAAAGACTGAACTTTTCATTTCAACAAATTACCTAAAAATAGAAATGACCTCAAAGATACCTCTCATTCATGTTTGTGCATATTGGGAATTGTTGATTAAATATTTGTATTACTAAAATCCACACCAATGGACTATATACATTTAGTTTATTATAAGCATGCACTGCGGTTATGTCGTCTGCTGCTTTAAATGCTCAAGCACTTTTCATTGGCTCTCAATGTTTTTATAATTCATCAGCTGGTAAAATCATTCTGAAAAAGATTCCAAAGATTGATGTTGTTTTCATTATAACTGTTGTGTGGACTGTTCTGTTAGAATTTAAATGATTATTAAAACAGTTATCATTAGAGTTAAGAGTAACTGTGGACAAATATAACTTTAAAAGTCTATTATATTATATTATATTAAATTCTAAATAGCGACGTCCACACAACAGCATTAACCAACACAGAGGAGCAACATCATTGGAATCACTCTCAGAAATTTTTTCCAGCTAAAGAGCGATATAAACAATGACAGCCAATCAGAATCCAACTGACTTTAAAGAGCTATAGTTATCTTTATTGAAGTTATTGTTCTTGGTGTGAACAGGCCTTTAGCATTCAAATCAATTAGGTGATATAATGTTCATCCAATAGTTGTAACTGAAACTGTGGACAAATATAACTTTAAAAGTCTATTATATTATATTAAATTCTAAATAGCGACGTCCACACAACAGCATTAACCAACACAGAGGAGCAACATCATTGGAATCACTCTCAGAAATTTTTTCCAGCTAAAGAGCGATATAAACAATGACAGCCAATCAGAATCCAACTGACTTTAAAGAGCTATAGTTATCTTTATTGAAGTTATTGTTCTTGGTGTGAACAGGCCTTTAGCATTCAAATCAATTAGGTGATATAATGTTCATCCAATAGTTGTAACTGATTTGGCTGAAAAGTAGGTAAGTGGATGCTAGCCATATTAGGATAACCGCTCACTAATTGTGCAAGTGTGGACAACTTTTTGGCACTTTCTTGTCCTTTCAGCAGCCCCTTATTATTGCTGTATGAAAAAGACAATCTGCTAAATATCACCTTTTGTGTGTTTCATGAAAAGAAAATCATATGTTTATGAACGACATAAATGAACAACTTTTTTATTTTTTTGGGTGAACTATTCCATTACAGCAACTTGTCCTTACCAAACAGAAGGGGCTTTAGACTGAGTGTCTTCATTTCATAGACTTTCCCTGGCACCAGTGACACTTTTTGGACATGGCCCACCTAAAAATTAAAAAAGAATATTTTTTCCAAAGAAAGAAGAAGACCAAAGAATATGACAATACTCACAGAGCCCCAAATCATCTTATACTCTTTACCCGTATTCCTTCAATGCGAGGGAGATACATATTTCGAGGGAAGCCCGAGTCTGCAAGGGTCTGGGGATCTGACGGTCCAGTAACTTTATGACTGCTGTCTCTGCTTGTAAAATACCGGTTTGCCATTATCGCGTTAGAGCCGTTATTATAATGAACATAGAGCAGAAGTGCAATGACACTGATAATATAAACGTGGAAAAAAACCATCACCACCATGAAGTATGAGCGAGAACACACGCTGTTTTTCTGCAGAGACACGCGCTGACGGGGCAGAGATCGCGGTGGCGGTGATGATGATGATGATGATGATGCGGTGTCATCCTCCTCAATATTGTCCTGGGGTTCCATCTTTTTGGCAGACAAGACTTTTAAAATACACAATTTAAACCTGTTCTCAATATTATGATACAAGCCATAGATGTTATTTGGCAGGTATTTGACAGATAGAAAATCCTGCATTAAAACAGGCGTCACCCAGAAGAGTAGCTGACTGGCTAACCTGCTAAAAGGCTACTTTTGTAACAAGCTTATTAAACACACGAACAGATAGCAAAATGTAACGTTCCTCGATAACACCAGCGCATTTAAACTGCGTATGAAGACATTTTCGTAAGATTTATTTTCGTCAGTATAAGCGTACCTCCGGCTTACGGTAGCATGACACTCTCTAGCTTACTCAGCACTTCAGTTGTCAACATTCACTCTCTTGTTTACATCGAGACGCGTGATTATAGCAACTGGGCAGCTTCTAGTATCCTGCGAGCGGCGAAGCATCATTTTGAAATTCATTCTCTTCAAAATCCCTGTTGTGAGTGTCTTGTAGAGTCAGCTGAGAATTTATCTGTCAGCTTCCTTAGTTGTGCATCTTGAAGTGAACGTGCAGCTGACCGGACTTTCGAGGGACGCCATTCCTGCTACATCTCCAACGCACTATTCATCATGTCCCACGGTAGCGACGTCCGATTCTTGAATGAGCCGTTCTTTAGAATCGAATCTTTTGAAGGAGTCGATTGAACAGGAACACGGACTACAAACTGATCTGAACGATCCGTTGATGAATCGGACTGAACGATGGACGACTTGTAAATGAGTAAGTTAGTAAGAACATTTGGAGTGAACAGTATTTTGACTAATAGGGTGAAAATAAAATTAGTCGAATAGCAGAATGTTACAAAATACTGGAAATATGTTTACAAATTGATTGTGTGACAGTTTTATTCGAAGGTAATCTGACGCCCCCGTTTTCCGGGGACAGTCCCGGTTTTTGGTGTCCTGTCCCCGACTGGAGCTGTCCCCGTTTTACATCACGTTCAAAACTGAATCGGGACGAAAGAACGAGCGCTATTATCATCAATTAGCAATAGAGATATCGGTTTCAATGTATTCACATATAGGGTACACGTTACATTAAAGTAATACGGTTTGTGTGTACAGGTATGAAAGGGTGCGGGATTGTTTTGCACACAATATCAAACATTCCCTTAAAAAAATTCCGTCACAACTCAGATATGAATGAATAATAACATTTATGATAAATTTAAAAAAATTACACTTGAACATTTACATTTGCAGAAAGCACTTTGTGGTAAAAATGCACCTAAAATGCAAAATAATAAGCCCAATTAGGGATAGTAAAGATTAATGTCCAAAAAGCATAAATATAGCCCTAAAATAACATTAAAAAAAAAAATGTAATTACTGTATACTCACAGTTCGTGAAAATGTTAAATACAGTTAAGTACAGAAAATATTAGAAATATTTTGTTAAATGCAATTTTATTTATAATTTATTGTCATATTTATTGTTATAATTCAAAATTATGTTATAATATGTTGTTTTGATCTGTTTTTTTGGCAATAGTTACTATTTAACATCTTTCATAGTGTGATTTTTAGTCAATTGTATTAAACTAAGTTCAGCCTGATCCTCAAACATCATTCATTATAATTATTAATTATAATATAGTATATGGAACCTACAACAATTAAAAAACAAAAACATATAAAAACATATTGTCCCCGTTTTTTTTTAAAAGTCGTAGATAACCACAAGTGAGATTTCAATAATATTTTGACCACTGAACAAGGACATGTCCCCAGTTTTCATTTCAGAAATCTTAACACGCATAAAAACTTGGTTCAACAGCTATTTTTTAGAATGCACAAAACCCGAGTAATGTAAATTAATTATTTAATAGCAGTATGTTCAGCGTTTACGTCACGGGACTGCGTGATGTCCATCGCGTAAAAGAATCGGCGAATCAGTATTTTTTAACCTGTTCTTTGAAATGAACTGCTCGAAAGAACCGAATCGTGGGAATGTAGAACTTCCCATATAAAACTGACAAGAGGCGGTTGTACTGCAGCTTAGAGCGAGTAGTAGCGCATAGCAACCCCTGGTGGTCGTATATATTGTATCTAGAGGAGAGATTGAATATAATAAAGGTTAAATAAAACATAACTTTGCTTGCTTAAGGTTCCCCAGAAATTGTGTTTCTTTTCTAATAGAGCAGCCTTTTAAAGTCCTCCAGAGAGATTCTGTCGATGTGGCTTGTGGATTATGTGAGTCATTTGCTTGATGCTAATGTGGCGTTAAGGTAAGTAATGTCTAGTTCTGTCATAGCTGTGCAGTTTTTAAACCTCTGTTTTGCTCAGTAGGTTTTTCTATAGAAGAATTATACGTCTTTCAGTACATTTTTCCATTTAGTATAAAGTTGGGATGTGCTATGACCAAGGTATCTGTATTCCCACGTATCTATTGGGCAAAAACACATTTTGTTGGATCATGTAGAACTAGCAATTTTTTTTTAGTCAGATGAGCACACACATAGATACAGATGTAACCAATGTTTTAAAAAATGTTTGAAATACCATTAAAGCTATACAAATGTAACCAAATATTTAATTAAACAAAACACAAATACACCTCAGATGAGCTTTTTTATTAGTTACTGGTTTTTGTGGACATTTTACAAGGATTTCATATTATATGAGTTCTTGTTTCTCTGCCCACTCTCTTTCACAGAAGGTTCATTCCTCAGCCTCTTTACCCTGTAAACAAATTAAAAATAATAAAAAAAACTGAAGCTTTATCAAAATTTAATAATGTTTCATATTGTAGATTTTGTTTAAAATGCTTATGCACAAAATTTTGTTTATGAATAACAAAATGCTTGTGCACAAGTAATGTAATAAATAAAAGTGTGATATTTACCCTCCCGAGTTCACGGCTTTTAGCTCTCAGCTTGTTGACCTGGGACTCAGAGATGTCAGCTCTCTCCTGAGCTTCCTCCAGCTCATGCTGCACCTTTCTGAACCTGGTCAGGTGAGTGTTGGCCTGTTCCTCCTGTCAATTAAATAACACTTGTTTAGGTTTATCATATCCAGAATATTTTGTAGTGTACCACTCTTCAAACTTTAAAATTACTCACAGCATCTTCACTCTGTCTCTTGTAGGCCTTGACTTTCAGTTGAAGTTTGTCCACAAGGTCTTGCAGTCTGATAATATTCTTCTTATCTTCCTCAGTCTGTGTCAGAAAAACATAATGCCTTAATTGGACCGTTTATCATACCTACATATACATATTTTTGTTTCAGGGAGTACCTGATAAGTCAGTTCCTTCACTCTTCTTTCATATTTGCGGACTCCTTTCACAGCTTCAGCACTGCGTCTCTGTTCTGCTTCAGCTTCGCCCTCCAGCTCACGAACCTGAAATACAGAAGATAATTAAAATTATTCCTGACTTTATGCTCGTGATAAAGTTAGTGAATGTACCATGTGTACATTCCACAAAACCGTTTGCACCACACTCTTTCGTCACTTAATACTTTATTTTGGTGTGTCAATTTATTCGATTACTCCGTATATGAAACCATGATCCGCACTCACAAAAATAGTCTTCTTTTAACATCTTATTTTACATTTATCACCAGCAGGACAAAACATCAACGTTTCGGCTCAAGGCCTTCTTCAGTGCGCTGAATAATTCAGTCCCTCCACCCACTTTTTAAATCATTAATTATATTGTCGTCATCATTCATCTGCAAAATTAGCCAATGTTAAGTCTCTAAAAATGTAATGTACCATGTGTATAGCCACATACCCTGGCCTCCAGTTTCTGGAGCTGCTTCTTTCCACCCTTCAAGGCCAGACTCTCAGCCTCATCCAGACGGTGTTGCAGGTCTTTGACTGTAACTTCCAGATTCTTCTTCATCCTCTCAAGATGAGAACTTGTATCCTGCTCCTTCTTCAGCTCCTCTGCCATCATGGCGGCCTGGAATAATTTTTTACTCAGAATTCAGTTTCTTTGTTAAATAAGGATGTGCAAATTAGTAGTCGACAGCAGGTTAAAGAACGTCAAAATATACACAACAACTTATCAATGAACAGTTTTTTACTTACATCAGTTATTGCTTTCTTTGCCTTATCTTCAGCATTGCGTGCTTCTTGGACTACATCTTCCATCTCACCTTGAATCTGAACAAGATCTGCTTCCAGTTTCTTCTTGGTGTTAATAAGACTGGTATTCTGAAGAAATTGAAATAATGTTAAAAATAATTTTGATTATGAGTTATTCCTTAAGAAAATACTTATAACAAATCATTCTTCTTACTTGGGAGTGTAAGAGAGTCACTCGCTCACTGGCATCCAGAAGTTCCTGCTCAGCCACTTTGCGAGCTCTTTCTGTCTGCTCCAGAGCAGATCTCAGCTCCTCAATCTCTGCCTGCATCAGGTTATTCCTGCGTTCAACCATAGCAACCTGTTCTTTCAAGTCCCCTTGTGTTCGTAAAGCCTCATCAAGATGGAGTTGAGCATCCTGAAGAAATCAAGAGATAATTAGATCTTCTGATCTCATTAGTCAGATCAAGATATAGTGCTACACTGCTGTAACAGAACAAACCTTGAGTTGTCCCTGGACGTTCCTGAGCTGTTTCTGAGCTTCAGCAGCCTGGCGATTTGCATGACTCAACTGAATCTCCATCTCATTGAGGTCTCCTTCCATCTTCTTCTTGATTCTCAGAGCATCATTTCTGCTTCTGACTTCAGCATCCAGGGTGGTCTGCATGGAATCAATGACTCTCTGGCTGTTTCGCTTGATCTGTTCAATCTCCTCGTCCTTCTCAGCCAATTTCCGATCAATCTCCCCTTTCACTTGGTTCAGCTCAAGCTGAACACGAAGAATCTTGGATTCTTCATGCTCTAGGGTCGCCTGAAAATTAGGATAGTTTGTAGGGAATTGTTTGCTAGAACAGTGGAAATAATGTCAATTAAAAAAAATAAGCGCCACTTTACCTCAGCTTCTTCAAGTGCGGCCTGGATTTCAGATTTCTCCATTTCAGCAGTTTTCTTTCCTTTTTCCAGCTCATGAATAGCCTTTCCAGTTTCACCAAGTTGCTCAGTCAAATCTGAGATCTCCTCTGTATACATGAAAGGACACATGATTAACAGTGGGTTAAAACATACTATTCTGGAGAAGATCTAAAAAAGTAAAAGAAAATATCACTGATAGTTCTGCAGTGAATGATTGTACGTACGCTGAAGGTTCTTGTTTTCCCTCTTCAGGGTCTCCAGGTGGTCCAAAGCCTCCTCATAAGAATTTTTCATTTTGAAAAGTTCTGTGCTAAGAGACCGAGCCTCCTTCTGGGCTCCTTCCAGCTCTGCCTGGCTCTCCTCATACTTCTGCTTCCATTCTGCCAAGACCTTTATGACATTTAACATTATACCTACGGTGAGGTGCATCACAACTATATTGAATGTAACTGAAATAATGTGCAAAAGACTCGGTTGCTTTACCTTATCAAAGTTCCTTTGTTTCTTGTCAAGGTTGGCAGCCAAAGCATTAGCTCTCTCCACATCAATCATGAAATCCTCAACTTCATTTTGCAGTCGCTGCTTGGTCTTTTCCAAAGAGGCACATTTGGCATTCACCGCCTCAATGGACTCCTCAGCATCCTGCAAACGTTGAGCAAGCTTTTTCCTAAGAGCAACAATGAAATGTTAGTCATTGCTACTGCTTAATTTCTTGTTGTGAGAACATTTAAACAGGTGATTTCATTTACTTCGCTTCCTCAAGCTCTTCAGTACGCTGAATGGCATCAGTCTCATATTTGGTTCTCCACTGAGCTACTTCACTGTTGGCCTTTGACATGCCACGCTGGAGCTCAGATTTGGCCTCTTGTTCCTCCTCGTACTGCTCTCTGAGCAGATCACAGTCATGTCGTGCTGACTGGACAGCATGAGCCAGGGCATTTTTGGCCTTTTTAAACAATAAAAATGTTCCAGTGTTATTCAGTAGGTTCAGTTCATAAGGTCATTAATTAAGATAATGCTAATTCCTTACCTTGACTTCTTCCTCAATTTGCCTCTTCAGCTCTTCAATCTGCTGAGTGAAAGCCTGTTTGCTTCGAGTCAGCTGAGAAACTAAAGCCTCTTTTTCTTCTAGTTGACGTCCCATTTCACCTTGCATAGATTTAATGATGGTCAATAACTGTAGTGTTGTATAGGAGTGTTCATAGAGAATGTCATTTTATTATCTCTTCTGTAAAAATACTACTTACCATTTTCAGTCTGAAATCTTGCCTTTTGAGTACCTAGATCATTGATTTGGCGTACATGTTCATCATTCTTTGTCTTAAACTCGCTCAACTGATCTTCCAGTGTACGGCACATCTTTTCATAATTTGTCTGCAAAACACAAATTTTTTTTGATGGATTTTCTTTACACAATACAGTGCTGTTTCATGTCCAATACTTCATAAATATGTTAATACTTGCCTTTGATTTGGCAACAGCCTCCATACTGTTTGACAAGTCATCAATCTCCATTTTAAGCTCACTTTTCTCTTTTTCCAGCTTCTGTTTCACACGCTGGAGGTTGTCGATCTGCTCTCCCAGCTCTGCCACAGTGTCAGCCTGCTTCTTACGAAGAGTTGCAGACGTTGCTTCATGCTGCAAAGTGGACTCCTCCAGATCACGGCGTAATTTCTGGAACTCAGCCTCACGTTTTTTGTTCATCTCAATCTGGGCAGAAGTGGCACCACCTGCTTCTTCAAGCCTCTCGCTGATCTCCTCAAGTTCCCTGGAGAGATCAGATCTCTGCTTCTCGACCTTAGCACGAGCAGCACGTTCTGCCTCAATTTCTTCCTCCAGCTCCTCAATACGAGCCTGTGGTAGCAAAACTTTAATGAGTTACAGTTAATTACAAGAAAAAAAAGCATAAAATCACAGTAGCACTTCGAGTGACCTGAAGTTCTTTAATCTTCTTCTGGAGCTGAATACCAAGAGACTGCTCGTCTTCAATCCTGCTCAGAAGTTGACTTGACTCAAAGTCCTTCCTGTTAAAAGAAAAAAAAAAAAACAGAAATTTTATAATTATTCTGAAAGTGAACAAGGGGTCTGAATTATGATGGTAAGTAGGATAGGATGACAATGTTTTATTAGTTCCTCACTTTTTCAGCCTTTCTTCTATTTGTTGCTTGTCATTCTCCAGGTCCATTATGGATTCCTGGGCAAGTTTCAAATCACCCTCAAGCTTTCTTTTGACTCTCTCGAGGTCCATACGGAGTTTCTTCTCCTGCTCCAGAGAGCCTTCCAGCTGTTTCACAAATGTGAAACATTAGTAACCATTATTTTCCTCTAAAATATTACTTTAATGTTTGATTTCTGCTTCTTGTTGTAACAATAACTAGACAGATAAGTACTAGTTTCTACTAAGTTTTTACATTTCAAACTCACGTCATCAACTTGCTGCTCAAGCTTTGCTTTGGCTTTTGTCAGAGTGTTGACTTTGTCCTCCTCTGCCTGGAGATCATCAAGAGTCTGTTGATGTGCCTCTTGGAGGGCTTTCTTCTCCTTAGTCAGCTTAGCAATAACCTCATCTTGAGATGTCAATTCTTCAGTAAGGTTTTTAACCTAAGAGATACAGTGGATAATTTGAGTGACTGCAACCTGATTAAAAGAACAAGTTTACCAACACCTGTTTCTCAAGATATTAACCTTGTTCTCAGTGGCATGTTTCTCCTTCTCCACTTTGGCTAAGGTAAGCTCTAAATCATCAATGTCTTTCTTCAGATCAGAGCACTCATCCTCTAGTTTTCTCTTCTTGGCTGTCAGTTCAGCATTGATTTCCTCCTCATCCTCTAATCTTTCATTTGTCTCTTTAAGTTTCGCCTCAAGCTGGATCTTGCTTTTGATTAGTCCTTCACATCTCTCCTCAGCATCAGAAAGGTTTTCTGTTTCCTGTTTATTAGAGCATCATTTGTTGTTTGATTTATTTTTTAAGTTGTGTATTTGTTACGTTATTAAGATAAATTGATTATTTGTGATCTTTTCAGCAGGAAAAACTCACAGATGCCACTTGTAACTGCAGGTCATTTTTCTCCTGCAGGAGGGAAACCATCTTCTCCTCCAGCTCCTTCTTCTTGGCAAGTGCCTTTGTTAGATCCACCTTCATTTTTTCAAAATCCTCTTTCATGGCTGCCATTTCCTTCTCAGTCTCTGCACTCTTCAGCAGAGGCTTGATCTTAAAATACAGCTTCATCCATGGCCAGTGTTTCACATTCATGAATGAGCGGATGTTGTACTGGATGGAGTAGATGGACTCTCTGGATCATAGAATCAGAAGAAATGGTCAGATCCTGTGTGTGAATATGAAGTGTTACCCCCTAAAGTATATTTTAAGCAAAAACAAACCTTCTCTCCATCATTTTGACAAACTCTTTCCTCATAACATAGCCTCTGCAAAGTGCTTGAGTCATGGTCACAAGGATAACAAGTTTTTCATCTCGCATCTCTTCAAGGGTACCCAGAAGCCCAGCTTTGAAGAACACCTGAAATTTGGTTTGTTTGGTTTTCACATTGTTAGTGACAGCTGTATTATCAACAGTGATTGTAGAGTCTTGTAAACATCCTAACCTTGGTGTGTCCAAACTTGTACTGGGTATGATCCACATCAATGGAGGTAAGGAGCTTCTCTGAAGCCTTCTTATTGTCAATGAACTGACCCTCAGGGATGACACTAGCATTCAATACTTTGTATCTAAAGAAAGGTCATTCAAAATATGACATTATTTACCTTGAATTAATTCAATAATTTGGTTTCAGAATCATACTAAGTTGAAATTTGCACCTGGATGGTACATACACGAAGTACTACTAAGAGATGACACCGGTCTTACTCACTAATCTTGTGTAGACGTTTTTGTGTGTAAAATCTGTGTATGTGCATTTCCATTTATTCTGCATTTATAAGATCTTGATCTTGTTGGCCATGCAAGAGAAGCATATATGTGTGCGAGAGAAAGCACACTTGTTTCATGCAAATTACTAGCTGTGGGTACATGCCCCACATTTAGAAAAATCTATATTCATCAACATTACAACAAGGCTGAGAACAATTTTTTTTAAACATATTTATACATAATGTACATTAATTACCTTTGCTTAAAGTCACCATAGAGGATTCTGCTTGGGAACCCTTTTCTGCAAATTCTAATTCCTTCCAGTACACCGTTACAGCGCAACTGGTGGATGACCAGATGGTTCTCCATTAGACCTAAAATAAAAAGAGTTAAATAAACTTGATTATTGTTTTGATAAAAGTCGCTCATGTTCATTTTAACACAGAATCACTACTTTAAATATATTGCATGCTTTTCTGTATTCTAACATGAATGGAAAAAATATTGACCTGGAGTCTTTGATTCATTTGGAATCAAGCAACGCACAAAATGAGGATGAGTGCTTCTCAGGTTGGTCATCAGTTTGCCCAAGTTCTCCTGAAGGTTGAAGAATAAACAGATAAGCTATCACCTAGTACCCCTTAATAAAAATATTATAAAATATTAAGGAGTAAAATGAAACCACATCATTACCCGGAACAGAGCAGACACAGTCTGGAAGGAGCCGCCCTTCTTTTTCCCACCCTTTTTGCCACCAGATTCAGCTGTTGATTAAGCAGTATAGTAAAGAACTCTCTGGTCAACAATGCCATGTACAGAAATCAATTTTTTTGTTGTTGTTGTTGTTGTTGTTGACAAAACTCAGTTTTCATATTTGCATCCTAATGTTTCAATCATAAATGTGTGAATTTGTTTGGCAGACCTTCAGAAGAAGCATGAGCAGCATACAGGTGAGCCAACAGTTTCATTGCAGATTTCTGGTACAACTGAACCACAGAGTTGTTGAGAGGGTCCTTGTTCTTATCCAGCCAGCCTGTGATGTTGTAATCCACAGTTCCAGCGTAGTGCACCAAGGAGAAGTGAGCCTCAGCCTTGCCTTTGACAGGTTTGGGCTTCTGGAAGCATGCACTTTTACCAAGATGCTGGTCATACAGCTTGTTCTTGAAGGTTGTGTCTGTTGCCTTAGGGAACATACACTCCTCCTCGAGGATGGAGAAAATACCCATTGGCTGCAAGAAAGAGCATATTTAATTGAGATAAGAAAAGGAATCAAAGCAAAGCAGCTATGCTAAAAAAAAAAGAAAAACACTATGTCCTAAATTTGAAATTTGTTACCTTCTCAATAAGCTCAATGCAGGCAGCCAAGTCCATACCGAAGTCAATGAACTCCCACTCAATACCTTCTTTCTTGTATTCCTCTTGTTCCAGCACAAACATGTGGTGGTTGAAAAACTGTTGCAGTTTCTCGTTTGTGAAATTAATGCACAGCTGCTCCAGGCTATTGTACTGTAGTGAACATAAAATATTTCAGTATCAGAACCAAGAATCTAAAGCATCAGATTCATATTTTTTATCTTGTTAACTTACATCAAAGATTTCAAACCCAGCAATGTCAAGCACTCCGATGAAGAACTGTCTTGGCTGTTTGGTGTCCAGCATCTCATTGATTCGGACAACCATCCAGAAGAACATTTTCTCATAGACTGACTTGCACAGAGCCATGGTTGAATTATTCACCTAATTTAGAAAAAAAGAATGCCATTTTATACCATTTCATTGTTTAAAAAACAGCCTATTCATTAAAATTCAGTGATGCTATCCTTAATTATACATATTTAAATGCACACACCTGAGGAACAGTTTGACCTTTGGTCACAAATTCATTCCCGACCTTCACTCTGGGATAACACACAGCTTTCAGCATGTCGGCAGAGTTCAGTCCCATGAGGTAAGCGATTTTATCAGCCACTGGAAAAAATATTTCAAGTAAATTATTAATATATTATTACAAATAATATATGTTTCCATCCATATTGTAACCATATATGAAAGTTTCTACAGCTGAATTTAGACTGAAGTCACACCCTCGGTTCCATCAGGCTCTGCCTGCTCTTCCCTCTGCTTCTGCTTGAACTTCATGTTCCCATGATGCATCACAGCTCCTGTCAGCTTGTAGATGCCTATTTTCTCATCAGCAGTAAAGCCCAGGATATCAATGGCTGTCTGCAAGTCAGAGACAATCATGTGTCTCTTGTCATTTGATTACGTCATAATAATGTTAAAGTCTTTATTGCTGATTATGCATCGCAATTACGAAACAGGCTTTTTATATAAATTACTTGACAAGCTGATTTCTGCTTACATCAGTTGCAACGAACTCTTCCACATCATTGATGCTCTTGACTGTGATCTCACCGTGACTGATCATGGGATAGTCGTATGGGTTAGTGGTGATCAGAAGAGCCTCTACAAAAGGAATATGACAAAAAAATAAAGACTTTGAAAGACTTCAAAGATTGAATGCTCATACACTGTAAAATCTAATTAGTTGGGCTTACTTAAAAAAAGCATGCAAACCGATTGCCTTGAAAAAACTAAGTAAAGTGAAATAGGAATAGTATGTTGTACTGACAAATGCTTAGTATAGTTTACTTAAGTCTGTGTGTGACATTAGCATATTACCACACACTAGTTAAGGGTTATATAAACTCAAATAAAAGCATCTCATGGTATTTATGAAAAAAGGGAATTGATAAAGTTCATTAATAAACACACACAATAAATGCACTAATTCTTTAATTTGAAAACATGTCACTTTCTAAAAGCAATCTATTAATTACTTTTCTTTCTTTGAAATCAAATAACTCCGATTTTATAATGCATTACTGCATCAACAGAAAAATAACTATAGTAACTTATCAAAGTTCCAAGTACCCAACCAGAGGGAACGCTAATCACTATAATGGTGAGTTTAAAAGAAAAACACATTTTAGGAAAATCAACATCAATTTATGAAGTTTTGTGATGTTCTCTCAAATATTTCAGTTGTATTGAGAATTCAACATTCAAGATGACTTTGGGAAATGAGTTAATGCAACTAGTGAAAGATAACTGCAGACATGGAGGAAATGAGTGAAAAGTCTATTAAGACTTTTTCTTTTCTTCTTCTTCTGTTGTTATGTTGCCCATTAGCAACATATTGGTGCACTGCTGCCTCTCACTGGTTTATTAATATCATTGGTTCCTTTGTGGCTACTTGAATATTTTAAGTAAGTGTCACACAAAACAGTAAGTAAATTGTTTTATTTGCCTTGAAAGTAGCTGTAACTTAATAAAACCTAGTAAGTATAACAACTAAGTAAAGATAACTAACTAAATCTAAGTAAGGTAAACTATTGGATTTTACAGTGTAGTATCTGTTCTTGCATTCTTTAGAAGAATATTTAATATTTAATTGTATTAAATTCAAATTGAATATTGCAAAATATGATCTTAATGCAATAATGTACAATTTCTTACCCAGCAGTTCTGGCTTATGGCCAGTGCAGAGCTGGTAGAAGATGTGGTAGCTCCTCTCAGCAGACAACTGGAAAGTTACCCTGGACTTTTCCAGCAGATCTATGGATCAGTAACATGATTATCAGAGAGAAAAAAAGGAATGTTCATAATATCAGTCAGTTGAAATCAAAGAATGAAGGACTCACAAGTTTCAATGTCAGCTGAGGCCAGTTTTCCAGTAGAGCCAAAATGAATTCGGATGAATTTACCCTGGAGAATTTAAAGGTAAGAAAACAAATTTTATCAGGAAAATATGTATAAAAAATTCCATTACAGAATCAAAACACACAGAAGACCATACTTACAAAGACATACTTACAAAGCGGGAAGAGTTGTCATTCCTCACAGTCTTGGCATTTCCATAGGCTTCCAGCAAGGGGTTGGCTGCAATGATTTGATCCTCCAGTGACCCCTGATGGGCACATAATGTGTTAGATATGCCAGTCAAATAAGTGTTCTACTGCTTGTTTTGTATTGATGTTGTGACCATACAATATAATAAATCCACCCTAATTATCATTTTGGCAAACAAATTGCATAGATACCTGCATTTTTCCAAGGCTGGCCTCTGTCTTCTTCTGTCCAGATACAGCAATTGTTGCAAAGTACTGGATGACACGTTTGGTGTTCACAGTCTTTCCTGCACCAGATTCTCCACTGAAAATATGGTCCAATATATTATACTATGCATCAGACTTCACAGTTTCTGCTTATCACACAGTAATGCTTTTGCATTTGTGATTAAAATACTTACGTAATCAGGATAGACTGATTTTCACGATCTACAAAAGAGGAAGTCATTTATTACATTCAAATACTAGCACAGTTAGCATTTTTTAAAACTGGATCTTTTAACAATCTTTTAACCACTGAACTTCAGCCGTAAACATTATTTTTTCATACCAGTGAGCATGAACTGATAGGCGTTGTCAGAGATGGAGAAGATGTGAGGTGGGGCTTCAATTCTTTTTTTGCCCCTGTAGCCTGCCACAACTACAGCATTGTACACTGGGAGCCACTTATAGGGGTTCACAGTGACACAGAACAACCCGGAGTAGGTCTGCAAAAGAGGATTTTAGCTTAAATAAAACAGCATAATGCATTTAAAGTATAAAGTTCGGTTTATTTTATTACTTACGTAGATCATCCATGCTGCATATCGCTCTTTGAGGTTGTACAGCACAGTGGGTTCATTGAGGTGGGTCATCATGGCCATGTCCTCTATCTTATCAAACTTGGGGGGATTCATTGGGAAAATGTCATCCTCCTTTACTGTGAGTGTCTGGAGGGAGTGTCATTTTACAGTTATCAAAGAAGCAATGCAGATGGCTGTAAAATTTATTTGGCAAACTTTATCTAAGTATCTCTTATACCCACTTTGCCACACAGAGTTTGCACTGTTGCTTTGCCACCTTCCCGACTCTTGAGGACCCCTTTGAGGTATATCTCCTTGGGTTCAGTCACAAAATAGGCAGTTTTGGCATCAAATGGCTTATTTTGAGCTTCCAGTCGTTCCTTCTCTGGCTTGCGGAGGTAGATGGTCGCAGGGCCAAAACACTCCATATCCGCTTCCGTACTCATGGTGGCACTCTTAAAGAAAAACAACCAATACTGTTTGTAATGCAAGTTATATTCAAAGGAACATTTACGTTTATGTATGTGTGATATTACCCTTTAACATTATACTAAAGTGTAAAATAACCCAGTACTTCATGTACTTGGTTGATTAACTTGTCGCCCAAAGCCAAACATTCTACATTGAATCATATATGTACTAATAAAACTTCATATTTGGGGAATGGTGGTTGAGAATGACAAAACCTTGTTAAAGAACCTTGTTATGCATGAATTGTTACAAGCAACTTCAAAAATATCAATATGTCACATTGTTAACATTTACAGTTCATTTAAAAGATGCTCCATGTTTACCTTTGTATTGCACCAACTCTTAGGACTTGATGTTTATGTTGTAATTCACCACCTCTGTGTGCTGTAAACAATAACAAGGCATTTGTTGTGTTGAAACTTGCCCAAATTATAAAATAATTAGTTAAGGCAAAAAATCATTTCTAAAAATTAGCAAAGGATAGCATTGTTGTCACTGAGGAGCGCAATGTTGTAATTTGTAATAAAAAGCCTGAAATATCCCTATTTGTGAAGAGTAAAAAAGAAAAAGCAGAATTTTGCGTAGAGAAACCATCTGCTTTGTGGCTTAGCGTTCAAACACTCACCTTAGCTGTGTAGTTGTGAGCCCTGGGAGGAGTCAGGAAAGCCCTGTTTTATACCGTCGTAAGTGTCCTGTCAGCACATTTCAGCATCTCATTTTTGGTCATGAGTCCTGTTTGCCCACTTCCATTTGTCCCTTTCAGCAGCATCACTGTATTATTTTTATCTCTTGAAATGAGATGGAGTTCCAAGATGGTTTTATCTCTTTAAATTTGTATTGTCTACTACAGAAATGTGGAGAGTTTTTAAAAGCCCATTTTAAGTGTTTAAATGTGAATCGGAGCTGTTATGCATTACTTGTCTCTATTGGTCAGAATTTGCATTGTTACAGTATGCAAAAAAATGGATCAAGTGAAAAAACAATAAAACTATTCCAAGAGTCCTGAGTCATGACTCTACAAGGATAATAAATGTTTTTGTTTTTAACTGAAAGAATTCAGTTGGTACAAATAAGGAGAGCAAATGAATAACAATCAGTGCAACTAACCCTCAGTTATAAATCCTTCTTATGAATGTCTGGCAATAATAAGTCATCCACCTCGTTGTTGAGAAGACTTCAAATGTCACTGGTATAAAGTTGCAGGAGCCTTACAAATTTGACATGTTACAAAGAAATCAGATTGGTATACTTCTGTCCCTTCAAGAAACAAGCAGGGATGCCAGAGGATCATGCCTTTCCTTGCTAAGAACAGCTGAGGCTCACCAGGCCTCTCCTGGGGATGAAACAAAGTCCAAGGTGGTGACAAAATCCTTGATGTCAACAGGCCAACTTGAGTCATTGTGTGCTAATAGCTGGGCCTTTCCACACAGGGAGTGCTGGAAGAATGTGTGCATGGCCTTTGATTCACTTTTAAGATTTAAAATAGTGGATCAGGACCTCTTTAGTCTGATGGTCCTCCTCTGTTTGGCTAAGTGTAACATGAGATTTGATGTAAAGTAGGCTTTGAGAGCCTTAAGGTCAGTCTTTCCACTGGGAAGCTGATCTCATACTGGCAAAGAGCAGAAAGCTTTAAAAATTGTGGGGGAGTTACTCTTGAGATATAATGGGCTCCATTGAATAAAAATGTGAAACTTGATCACCCACCCATAACACTACATTCTTATTTGGACAAAATGCAAATATAGCCACCAGTGCAGTCTTGACCTACCAAATGGCAGCAGGCTCAGGGGATTTATTGTGTCTTGAACTTCCTGCATTACATTACAAAACAAAATCCAAATGTTTTAGTGTCTGTCAAGAGCCTGCAAGTGTGCGGCATTAAAGATTATGGGTTGGTATAATGGTTCTTGGATGAGACAGTCGTATCATAGTTTCAAGTCGTTTCGGCTTCTTATTTTAGGACTTTGAAATATAATACAGCGTCTTTGCTTCTTGTGGTAAAAGACAAATGAGTTTGTATTGGCTTTGCTTTATTGTTCAATGTGTGAGTATGATGCCACATTTACACTTTTAACCTTGCAAAGATCTGCTGCTTACAAAGCCTCTCTATCTCTTGGTGGATGCAGTTGGGTTCCTCCACAGATAAGTATACATTTTCATTATATTTTCATTTATATGATTTTTATGAGAACGGCGCGTCCGGCGGATTCGACGAAGGAGAGGCCGGCGGGCTTGCGGCAATCACATGTGATGACCCCGGGCTGGACTCCGCTTCGTCCACGGTGAAAGCCGATCCGGCGATCCACAGCGCGAAGTTGATGTATTTCCTCAGCGACCAGCACGGATCAGCTCTAGGCATGGCGAAGCGGATATCGTCCTCTTTTGGAAGGCCAAACAAAGTAGTTTCGCTTTCACAACGAAACACACAGCGGCTTCACGACATGGCGGCAGCAACAATACTACAGCGAGAATAAAAGTTACGCCTTCTTTCTTTGCGTGAACATTTGGGCGGCGTTATGCAAATCTTACCACATCGTGACGTAGACATGTGGGTGCCTGTTAGAACGAGCCGTTTTAGGTAGGCGTGGTTGACTCTTAAATTTTATAAAGAATATCTCTTTGGATTTGAGACTTTAGTCTTTGCAACTTTACAGATATTCTTTATGCACCAAGAGCTTCAAAGAGAAAGGAAAATTTGAAATCGCATCATATGACCCCTTTAAATAAAAGAAAAACTGCAGCCATTGTTGTTTGGTGGTCAACTTTATTCACATGACTCAGACTCAGCACAAACTCATATAACATGATTGTTTGTTGCTGTATCTTATTGAAATGTGATATTCACTCTGCAACCTCTTTTCCCTGCGGGAAAAAAACAGGGAAAAAAAACATAAATAACAGTCAAATATTCTGGACCTTTGAGTTTAGTTTGTGTATACTCAGTAGTCAACAAGTTTGGAATAAATAACTTTTTAAAAATACCTTTCCGACATCACGGCTCTTTGCCCTGAGCTTGTTGACCTGGGACTCAGTGATGTCAGCTCTCTCCTGGGCTTCCTCCATCTCATGCTGCACCTTCCTGTACCTTGCCAGGTGAGTGCTGGCCTGTTCCTCCTGTGATGAGATTACCCAGGAATCAGTAGTTTATTAAATCGTCAAACAAAATAATGATGTCTTGATTATGATGAAATATGACCATTATAATACTGTACTTACAGCTTCCTCAGCTTGTCTCTTATAGGACTTCACTTTCAACTGCCGTTTGTCCACCAGATCCTGCAATCTGGTTATATTCTTCTTATCCTTTTCAGTCTGTTAAAAAGACTCAGCATTGTAACTAAAGTTGCTCTGTTGATGAACCATTCCTTTTCAGAAGTTAAGTAAAATCACCTACCCGGTAAGTGAGTTCCTTCACTCTTCTCTCATACTTCCGAACTCCTTTAACAGCTTCTCCACTTTTTCTTTGCTCAGCCTCAACCTCACTTTCCAGTTCACGAACCTGAGAAATAGATCGAGAAAAAAAATAGATTACAAAAATTCTAGTGTACCCTTTGGATTTCATAACCTTCTTACATATTGCACAAAAGTGTACCCTAGTTTCCAGTTTCTGGAGCTGCTTCTTTCCACCCTTCATGGCCAAACTCTCAGCCTCATTCAGACGGTGCTGCAGGTCTTTGACTGTAACCTCCAGGTTATTCTTCATCCTCTCAAGATGAGCACTTGTATCTTGTTCTTTCTTCAGCTCTTCTGCCATCATGGCGGCCTGCAATCACACATGGCATGACTACAGCTCTTTTTCAGTGTTCACTAGATGTAATTAATAGGATTTGACTGGATAAAAATGTGTGTACTTTTATGTACATGTGGTCATATAGAACATATCAATGTGTATTTTCATACAAATAGGCACTTACATCAGTAATAGCTTTTTAGCCTTCTCCTCTGCATTTCGTGCCTCCTGAACAGCATCATCCTCTTCACCTTGGATTTGAACTAAATTGGCCTCAAGCTTCTTTTTGGTGTTGATGAGACTGGTGTTCTGTATATTGGAAAGTAACATGGTTTACCATTGACTATTCTGTCTAAGAGCCCAGATTAATTAAATTGGAAACACTTGAAAACAAACCTGGGAGTGTAGAAGTCCTACACGCTCACTGGCATCCACCAGTTCCTGCTCAGCCACTTTGCGGCCTCTCTCAGTCTGCTCTAGAGCAGATCTCAGCTCCTCAATCTCGGCCTGCATTAGGTTGTTCCTGCGTTCAACCATAGCAACCTGTTCTTTCAAGTTCTCTTGACCCCTCAGAGCATCATCAAGGTGCAGTTGGGCATCCTATTAAAAGACGAATAACTTGTTTCAGTGGAATAAGTACTTAAGAGGATGAGGTTCAGCTCCCAGCTGAGGACAACTGGAACTTTTACAAGAGCTCCACGATTTTACCTTGAGCTGTCCTTGGATGTTCCTGAGATGTTTCTGAGCTTCAGCCACCTGGCAATTTGCATGGTTCATGCTGAATCTCCATCTCATTTAGGTCTCCTTCCATCTTCTTCTTGACTCTTAGGGCTTCATTTCTGCTCCTGATCTCAGAGTCTAGAGTGCTGTGCATGGAATCAATCACTCTTTGGCTATTCCTTTTGATCTGTTCTATTTCCTCATCTTTCTACGATCAATCTCCCATTTTACTTGGCTTAGCTCAAGCTGGATACGTATAATCTTAGATTCCTCATGTTCCAGGGTTCCCTGTTGACCAGTACAAGAGCAATAATCAGTTAACATTACAAAAAAGCAGTTTTGTAAAGTATTATATTATAGTTATTCAGAAAAACTTCAGCTTACCTCAGCTTCCTCAAGAGCGGTCTGGATTTCTATTTTCTCTGTTTCGACTGTCTTCTTGGCTTTCTCCAACTCATGAATGGTCTTCCCAGTCTCACCAATTTGTTCAGTCAAGTCAGAGATTTCCTCTATGAATAATATAAAAATGAGAGTATTCACATGCAAGCATAGAAACTGTCTCTCTCTCATCTGCACTTTGTAATTGTGAAAAAAATCTTACGTTGAAGGTTTTTGTTCTCCCTCTTGAGGGTATCCAAATGGTCCAGGGCTTCTTCAAAGGAGTTCTTCATCTTAAAAAGCTGTGTACTAAGGGAACGGGCCTCTTTCTGAGCTCCTTCCAGTTCTGCTTGGCTTTCCTAATACTTTTGCCTTCCACTCTGCCAGAACCTTGAAAAAAGTCAAATTAATTTGAGAGCAAAGACAAAGATTAGCAAAGTTTATGTTGTTGTATAAACAATCAGCAGCAATTAATACATCCTGTACCTTGTCAAAGTTCTGTTGCTTCTTGTCAAGATTGGCAGCAAGAACAATAGCTCTCTCCACATCAGTCATGAGATCTTCAACTTCACCCTGCAGTTGCTGCTTGTTTTTTTCCAGAGAGGCACACTTTGAGTTCACAGCCTCAATGGACTCCTCAGCATGCTGTAAGCGCTGAGCAAGCTTTTTCCTAAGCGCAACAATGAAATGTTAGTCATTGCTTCTACTTTATTTCCTGTTGTGAGGACATTTAAACAGGTGATTTCATTTACTTTGCTTCCTCAAGCTCTTCAGTACGCTGAATGGCATCAGTCTCATATTTGGTTCTCTACTGAGCTTCCTCACTGTTAGCCTTCGACATGCCACACTGGAGCTCAGCTTTGGCCTCCTGTTCCTCCTCGTACTGCTCTCTGAGCAGATTACAGTCATGTCGTGTTGACTGAAAAGCAACAAAAAGCATTATTTGCTAATGTTGCTAATACCCGGTACGAGACACTTGTTCCAAAACACTAAACAATTATCTTGGTTTCTTCCTCAATGTGTCTCTTAAGCTCCTCAATCTGCTGGGTGAAAGCTTGCTTGCCTCTAGTCAACTGAGAAACAAGAGCCTCTTTTTCCTCTAGCTGACGACTGAATTCACCTTTTAAAAGAAAGAACAATTCCATGAATCCTTGAAAATGTAGGCAAAACCTTTAATTTGGAGTTTGAAGTGTGGCTTTGTACTAAAAAATACCATTCTCTGTAGCCAGTCTTGCTTTTTGTGCACTTATCTCATTTAGTTGACAGATCGTTTCATCGTTTTTGGTTTTAATTTCACTCAGTTGATCTTCAAGAGTACAGCACATCTTCTACAAGTTACCCTGAAAGGAAAATTGCTATAAATATGACTGTTGTATTAAAAACGCAATATTCAGGAAAAGCAATTCTCGTGCCTTTGATGTGGCGACATCTGGGCAGCAGTGGCACCACCTGCTTCTTCAAGCCTCTCGCTGATCTCCTCAAGTTCCCTGGAGAGATCAGGGCCCGTATTCACAAAACATCTTAAGGCTAAGTAGCTCATAACTCGCTAATTTAGGAGAAAATCTTAAAAATAATGGGTGTTTCTTTCAGTCCTAAATTGAGGACTCCTAATTTTTTGCTCTAAAAGTATTTCACAAAGTGTTTTAGCACTAAAACTAGCTCCTAAATCTGTGAAACGTTAGGAGTAGTGAAGAGGACTCCTAAGTCACTAAGACCTAAGCTATCCTAAAATGGCTGTTGCCGGCAATCTCCCTCAGAACATAAACATTTTAGAAATATTTGACGATAATGAGCTTTTATAAAGGTATCATCTTTGGTTTTGGAGGTTATCCCAACTCCAGATTTGCCTTTGATTATATTGTTGTTTTCATTAACTAGCTGGGCAAGAAGTAACAGCTGTGCTTGTGTCCAGTTTGGTTTTCTTTTATGTTTGCATGTCTTACTATCAGCCATGATTATTCTACTTTGTTAATTAAAAGGCTGTTTATATGCATATTCACCAATAATGAGAAGCATACATGTAAGAGGCTGACAATTAGCTGAACATATACTTTAGCTTGACACTTAGCCTGCATTTTAAAATCTTTATTTGAATGTGGCAATTAACATTTTTATTTTTAACATTTATTTGAATATGGCCACATAATATTGCACTCTACAATATGTCTATGAATAAATCAATCTCTGACAGAGACCCCTTCCCTATCAGCCAATCACTTTGTGCATAGTTAGTATGCACGGTGACATCATCCATAGCAACAAGGTCAACCCCGCCCTTACTCTTAGCTTAAGACCTTAGGTTTAACCTCCTGAGACCCTGCATCCTCATATGAGGACATTATATTTTAGTGAATTTCTCTGAGACTATACATGCCACGAGAAAACCTGTTTATGGCCATTTTACACACAATTTGCGTAAGAGAAAAATGGTATATCAAATCATTCTGTTATAACATAGTTGAGAATTATCTTTATACAAAGTTTGGTAAAAAAAAAAAAAAAAATCCTGAAAACTAAAAATGTATTGGTGATTTAAAAAAAATCTATTGTTTTTGCCTATGCATGTTCATTCATGTCTTTTTATTTTATGTTTTTTAATTGAGTCCCGATGTCCTTTACCAAGGACCTAGCATAACTTATGAATGAAATATAATTTTTTTTTTAAATTTAATGCTCTAAACAATGTAATGACATTGTTTAAATACAATAGTTGTTACACTTATGTGATCCGAAGAGAATTATTTGACCTGTTTTTTTTTTTATTTTTATGGTACAGTAAGGGCAACTTCATCTCTGCCAGCTTTATTTCTTGACCCATCTCTTGTGGTTGTCAAAGAACCTCCCATCAGTTCAACAAGGGATCAAATGATTTATCCCAATTACACTCAGTTTCCTTGGGATGGGAAACAAGATAGGGGCTCTGTAAAAGGGAAAAGGGCTCTAAAAAATTCTCAAGAGGTTACTCACAAGGGTGAGCTCATCTCCTCAATAAAAAGGGATATATGATATTTCAGATTTCATATTATCATCTTATAAGGATTAAGAACAAATATAGATGCACTCATGCAGCTGCCCTTCGAAAACAACACAAAATATACAAGAGCCTGAAGGGAGAACAGATAGGTGAGTACTTTTATTTGATCTCATTTTAATTATAAAAAGAGAAAAAAGTTGTAACATGTAAACATGAGATTGCTATCAATTCTTTGCTATACTACAAAAAGAGAAAACAGATCAAACTAAATAACAATACTTTTTATAAAAGTATTGCCAACTCCAAAATATTAGTCAAATTAGTCTTATTTGCATTAATAAAGGTTTCTTATTCTCCCTAAGTCTGTGCAATAAATGGCAGATCCCTAGATTTGTTTTTTAAAAATTGAAAATAAATCAAATTAAATAAAAGAAAAAAAATTACAATAACACCAATTTCTTAGTTCCTTAATTAGGATACTAACATATGGTAGTTTGTACATATGTGACACAGAAGAAAGGTGAGTTACCGGACCTTGGCTGTGTGGATAAACAACTAAAAATAGGTAACTTCTACTATTTGAATTTCTTGTGATGAGCTTTTTTTTTTTTTAATATCATAAAAAGGTTTTGCATATCAAATAGTTAAAAATACAGGGGGCTGCATATCAAATAGTTACTGATCCTTCTCAGGCTCTTCAAATATGGGCCGTCATTGTATTGTACATACTGTAACATTCAAAATGTACAGAAGGCAGACTGCAACAAAACTTACCACAATAAGCAATTGAACCTAAATTGAAAGAGCGGTCATTCCCACCGTACACAACACAATACAAGCAATAAAGGGATTTATTTAGCATCATCATTATTTTGCCATGACTGATATGATTCGTAAAATCCATGTGCAGCAGCGTGAGTTTTTTTTTTTATATCAAAACTTACCTTGAAAAATCTAAACACAGTATACATATTTATAAAAAACACTGACAAAACAAACCGTTTAAATGATTGGACATTGAACATTTTTCCTTAGTGCTCATGAGCATCAATAAGGCTTCATTTATATAGACCCACCCTGATTTTAAGGTTTATTAGAAAGGCAGAGGTAAAATGAGTCTATCCTTTTTAATATGTACAGTACCTACTCATTAATATTCATGAGCACGAGGGAAAGCAGAGGCATATTCAGAATATTGCAACGTTGTGAGCGCTTCACTACTACTAAATAATAACAAAGGGATTTGAGATAAGATGAACAGAGACAATACACAAATGGAACTGCAGAGTGTGAAGAAACAAAATACTTTTAAAACAAAATTAGGCCATTAGCACAAGTTTAAAAAATGAGAAAAAAAAGTCAAACAAAGGAATAAAACAATAACAAAAGAAGTACTGTGGCTGTCTGTGAAAGCCATCAGTTTGCTCTTGAGTTACAATACTGCAATACTCTGAATTAATTCCTGTGACAGACGACACCCTCTGGATCCAGCTGTTCCACCTTTGCTGGTGGTCCAGGAAACAAATCGCACCTTAACTACTTCCTCAGTAGCCCCACAGCTCTCCATCAGTTTTTCCGGCCTCCAATGTGACACAGGTATTGCAGCCAGTAGAAGGTGTACTGATCATTTCCTAAAACTGTTGAGCACAAACAGAATACAGAGTAAGAGAGTTTGCTGGTGTGACAGTTAACTTTTCATTCTATTAAATCATGTTCCAGAGAGACTCACATTTTTGAGGAACTCCTCTGCAACTACGCGAGCCCTGGCGTTGACTGACAGTTTCATCTCACTGATTTCCTTATCGATCTCCTCCATGAAATGGATGACAAAATCCACTAACTTATGCTTGTACATTTGTTCTGTGTGGAAGTTAGTAATGAGGAAACTGATGTCGTATCCCTGACAAAAGAAAGGAGGGTTATTCACCGTTAAAATATCATATTACATGTAGACATTTCACAACAAAGAACTTAAGATATTTGTTGGCAAGAAATAAAAATGAACTGCGAACACAAAGCTTTGTAATCACAGAAACAGGCCTAGTGTTTTTGTACGTTTCTCCTATCGCTCTCACCTCGACAGGTTTTCTTCGCAGGATGAAGAAGTTCTCAGCTCTCATCATCATGAAGCGCATGAACTTGTGACACAGGATCTTTTCAATCTCATCAGCCTTCAATGGACCAGTTGAGATGCATCATCCAATCACAGACCATTAAAGACAGAAACAAGCCATCAAACTGGATCCTTAGCTTATTCTATTGAAACATAAATCACATACCTACTGGCCTTCCGCAGTGGTTCTCAACCTTTGTGACTCAAAATGCCCAAAATCACCAACACAATATTCAAAGGACCCCCTCTACCAACATACTGGTATTTATATTTTTGGTATTTCTGCTGTAATTATGAAAAAATGCTTGTTTTCCAATTTGGATATATTAAACTAATCCATTACGAATACACCTTGCTTGTTTGCGTTTTAATAGCGCATGATTATTTTAAAACATAAATGACAATTTATTAAATTTAAATCCCGCTGCGCCCTTGGAAATTTGCTGAGGCTCTTTAGTGGGCCCCTGGTTGAAAACCACTGGCTTTCAGTGGACTGCATGTGTTGAGTCAGAGTGAAACCAACCTCCCTCTCGTCTCATCACCACAATACTTCTCTTTTTGTATTAGAACATTTTCAGTTTTCAGTATATAACAATATTTCAAGACCCATCTCTGAAAGGATAGAAAGAGTGAGTTTAGGGTAAAACAACGAGTGTTCTAACCTGTTTGACAGCAATGCTGACTCGCACAGAGTTGATGGAACCTTCTATTAAGATCTTCTCTTTATCATTCCTACTGATTACAACAGGCTGAAGCAACAGCTCCTTACTGCTCCTGTTGAGATAAGACAAAAATAGTAAAGCATACACACAAACACACTGACATTCTGCATACAATGCAGTATATATAGGCTAAGTGTCTATTGCAGTCTGCACCACAAGTGGTTTTAAACTGGCATGCTGAATCACCATCAAATGGCCTAAAATCTGCTGCATAACAACACTATCAGGGGGTCTCATGATGTCATGCATTTAAGGACCATGAGCAAAACAAAAAACTTAATATAAAACTAAACCCCAGATGCTCATGCGTAAAACATTAGAAATTCTCATATGTCCACTATTTCTTTAAAAGCTGAAATGAAATTTTGAAGAATATATTGAATTGGTAGATTAGGTTTGGCTGTTTACTGCAACTTCTGCTAGTATTCGCTTTCAAACTATCTACCTCATATTGCAAACATTTAAAAATTTTAATGTTAAGTTTTTAAGCAGCCAGATGTACGCCACTGACCTATATGAATCATGTAACGCTTACACACAAATAAAACACATATGCAAACAGTCACACACACTTACCGGACTTCAACCTCAGGTTTGTTGTGTCTTTCAACCACCTGCGAGGAGAAGTTTTCCAGACAGAGAGCTGCCTGCAGTGTAGCACGCACCGCATTCAGGTATGGGCGCAGAGTCGCCGTCTGATGAAAGGAATCAAACTAAATCAGTACTCAGGATGAACCATGTCAGCTACCTTACAGCAAGCAAGCACTTAGCAAATGGCTCACAACTTCCACTCTATTTGTTCCACACACGCCTGAACCTGCAGGGGAATTCTTGGGATACTGTACTTCTGCAGTCCTCCAAAGAAAAAAAAAACTATGCTGTACACATTAAGTGGCTCAGTCAACCTGCAAACACCAAGAATCTTTTCATAGACTGCACACTTCTGAAGCCTTACACTTCCTGGACTTCAATTCAAGACATTGAGGAAGTGCAAAACCTGCATGAAAGATGATGAATATTAAAACACTGACCTTGTTTAGTATTGTGGGCTGCCTTGAATTCAGAAATAGCTCACTGCATAGAACTAGACTCTAAAACAGACAGTTGCCTGTACACATAATTAACATACCTAAAGCAAGTTAATATTGTTATACTGATAGCTGGGATAAGCACCTATGACATGTTGTGGTGTGCATAAGCAAAACAAGTAAATATCACAGAAGTAACCAGCAACTAGATCAACAGAATTTGCACTTATACACCCGTTTATTCAAATGCGTAACAGTACTGAAGAAACAAAATTTGTAGCACGACACTGGTATATTTAATAATAAAGGTTTGCCTATTGATTATTTGCTGGCCATCGATTAAAATTCAATATGAAACAGGTCCGTTTGAGTTGGCTTGCCCATAATACAAAAATCCTGGATTTCAGAGCGCTGGCATTGTTAATACATATTAAATTGTCAAATCAATATCAGTCAACCCGCGACTGGGGAATAAGGGTGGGGATGTTAGCAAGTGAATTAGCTCTACGAGCCGACCGAGCAACTTCATACCAACGCAGAAACAAACACCAGCAATCAGACATTTGCGTCACAACAGTATTATAATTCATGTAATAAAAATTATATATACAAAACACAGTTTGTCTTGTTTCCCGAAGTGCTGAAAGGCAATCCTACCATTTCCGTGTACCCGCTGGAGCCGAAGACGGAAGTGCTACAAACACCGGGCGACTTCCGCGAGTAACGCCACTCATCTCATTGGAAGATAACAACTTTTCACCAAGTAGGGGGCGACGACTGTAAAATTCGAACTGATTTTTCTGTACCTACTGTTTCTAGTCGAAGACATATTGATACTGAAAGGGGCTAACATGCCTGTATTATGCTTCATTCGCTGACATTAATGCTTACTATGGACTTTACTTGATACAAACATTTTTTTGCAATGTTGTAACAGAGGAGGTTCTTGTCAGTTTGTAGTGGTGGCAGAACTTAAAACTTTTTTTTATTTGTATTCACAGTACTATTGTATCTAAACTGCTTTACCACTTAATATTTGTGTATCATATTTAAAACCACATTTTGCATGAGGGTCTTTTTTAAAGAGCTCCGCAGGGATTTAAAAAAACAGCAGTATGGGGAAAATGTAAGAACATACATAAAAAAACATGAAAAGATAAATATTATTGTCACAAACATTATAAGATTTGGCGAATAAAAAAAGTTTAGATCTCCAACAACTTGATTAGATCCCAGATAAGTAGTTTTAAATGTATTTCCTTTTTCACTGGTGATTTCAAATGAGTTTTGTGCATGCACCCTTTACTGTTTACACACAAAGTGCTCAAGGTAATATCATTAAATTGAATCGTTAATCTAATCTTGCGATATATTTACGCTGTTGTTTAAATGAACAGGTTAAAAGGCATCCCCATTAAACACCCGTCAAGAAGGTTGTGCAGTCATTTTTATTTAAAAATCAGAGATTTATTGGACATATGTTTTTTGTTTGCAGTTCAGCAACATTTCATATGAAAAAACACAGTTCTAGCTTATATTCACAAAGCGTTCATCTTCGTCTAGTTAGCTAGTACCAAGTATCCTGTTTAGTGCAGCAAACGAAACAGTCACTTCCATGAAAAAAAAAAAGCATGACGTCTTGCAGCAGTGCAGAAACTAAAGTGGGTTGAAGCCGTTTCTAGAAGAACTACATCAAACCCTAAATGACAGCATACCTAAAGTCAACAAAAATATCTAAATATATATTTAAAAAACGATTCCCCTTATCTCTGCGTTCTCTTTCCAATAAGCTATATACAAAAATATTATTCTTCATTTTCACAGAAAGTCTATTTTGATTTCTTCGCCTTAGTTGCCGTCTTCACCGGGACTTTTGGCTTTTTGCAGCTGCTTTCTTCGGTTTGGGTGTCGCCTTCTTAACACTCGTCTTCTTCGAGGTCTTCTTTTTAACGGGGCTCTTTTTTGGCGTTATTATTTGCAGTCACTTTCTTGGTCGCATCTTTTTTGTACGCCGGCTTTGCAGGTTTTTCTGTCTTGGTAGCCTTGGTGGCACTCTTCTTTGGCTTTTTCTCAAATGCCTTCTCATTGAGTTTGAACGAGCCGTTGGCTCCCAGTCCCTTCACCTGTACGAGCGTGTCGTTGAGCAGGAGCGCGCGGATGGAGTAGCGCAGATACATGCGGCCGTTCTGCTGATCAAACCAGCTCACTCTCTTCGCTTCCTTGTATATCTTGAAAAGCGATGAACCGTTTTTCTCGCCCAGGGTTCGGATCGCATCGATGACGAGCTGGCTGTACTTGCCGGGCCCCTTGCTCTTCTTTTTCTTCTTTTTAGCTGGAGAAGCAGTCACGGCAGGTTTTGCCTTATTTGCCGATGTCTTCTTCGTTTTGGTTGCTGCTGGAGCAGGGGCTTGGGCGGGTGCTGACTCTTCGACCTCAGCAGACATGATCAAATTTGATGCATATATATGGGTGTTTCCGAGAACGAGAGAATATCAGCTCTAGCATGCGAGCATCATCTCAGCGTTTTGAATCATAAGATTTGACTGCGCCACGCGGACGTGATTGAGAACAACAACACCCGTCAGAAGAGGCGCTTGTGGAGTTGTTTTCTTCCACGACTTTGGGAGCTATTATCTTGTTAGTTTGACATATATTACTAAGCTAAATTATTCATATGGGAAGTGCAAAAGGTGCTCTTTCTGACAGTGTGCAAAAGTGGTGAAATAAATGCTAAATCGTGGCGCGAGAAAGCAAAGAAAAGATCTTCTGCTTTTCCTTGCGATTTTGGGTAGGGGCACTTACTTTGCGAACGAAAATCTTTTTATAGATATTGAGACCGTTCGTACAATAAACTTGCTGTGAAAATTGAGAAAGTAACGATTCTAAAATTATACTACTCAGTCCGTGTTTACCAAACGCCTTCGAGATGCAAGCAGTTTAATTTCACTCAACTAACACATTATACGCCCTCCAGTGGCTGTGTATTGGCAAACTTTTTCTTTGCTTTGCTCTTGTTCCTGGTGACTTAACACTGTGTTCTTCTGCGCCTGTGTGTGAAAGTGATTTTTTTTTTTGCTCGAATAAAAACATTACATTTCGAGTATTTGACCGTTGTATGGTACGTTAGTCACCACACTTTTTATGTTTTAAACGGTTTAATATCAAAGGTGTTGAGCTCAAATTGCTAGAATTTGATGAGTCTGACAACTCGTTACAGGAACATCTAGTCATAGTTAGCATCTCAAAGGATCTTTACTGCACTGAGCTGTAACATGAGCGGTAACGATGACAGATTAGAGATAAACTAAAACTTTCTGTGATTTAATTTTGACCATCTGGACAATAAGAGTTGGTACAGTAAGAAGACCATAAAAACTATTACGGCATGAGACATATAGTTTAAATTATGCTAAAACACGATATGATAACAAATCAAAGTTTAGTTTAACAGTGAGTCTAACTAACAATGGGGTATTTTTCAAAAATGTTGAGCAAGCTCCGCCCCTATTGTGGCATGAGCTGTTAAAAACTTCAGGGGTCGCCACAGAATTCATTTGTATAGTTAGTCCTTCCGCACAGGATACAGATTTGGTTAATATAACCATAACGTGATACTTCTGATAGTTTCAAAACATATTTCGAAATATTTCAGAGAATAATAAATAATACAATTCAGAGAATTTCAAAAATTTTCAAAATAATTCACTTTCTCCTCTAAATGCCTTTATCCCAGACATTCAGCACTAGATGGCAATCTATACCTACTGATAATGGTTTGTGTTGAAATTTTATAAACACATGTACAAGGTGTTCGCATCTTCCAAACCTTGTAGGTGTAACGCATAATAACAGGGCACAGATCTCTTAAATTTAATACAAATTGAAAATGTATGTCTTACTTTTCTGCACCCCGATGAATTACACTTTGATGAGGAAATAACCCAACATAGTGATTTTTGATCTGTTCATTACCACCTGCAGGTGAGTCATGCGTTGACTCTAATATGCATGTTGGCACATTTACAGTTACACAGTTGTTATAGCACCCAAGCACACAAAGAGCAAACACCTCAGAAATAAAATAGGTCTCACACCTTCCCGCTTGAGACAGAGAAAGGTTAAAGGTCAAAGTTTAGCAGAGGTCACCCTATTCAAAAGATTTTTCTCCTTCCCTGCCCGTGTATGTATATATATTAGTATGCGACTGTGTCTTTTAATAAGAGTGTTAAAAGAGGAATTTTAAAAGAGGAAAAGTTTTTACGACCCTTAACAAACTCAATAAACGTTACACACACTCCAAAACAGGACACACACAGTACAAAGGTTGAGTTAAAACCTGATGAGGATTTTTATCTTTGTATTTGAATGTGATTGTAAGGGAGAGTGTGTTTATTTGTAGATCCTAGATGGATTTGATGGTGAAATTTCATGTGACCAGTTAGATGCTGAGTGTTTGCATGTGCATGTAGACGTATAGGAACAAGTGTGTGTATTTGTGTGTGTTAGGGGGTGGGTGTACCAGTGCATGTCAGACAGCAAAGAGCCACAGTTATCTAGGAATCTGAGCCAAAAGAGCCTCACAAACAGAAGAGAGTGAGAGGGAGGGATAGAGAAGATCAAATAAAAGAGAAAAACAGGAGAGGAGACTCTGATGAGTACATAGTGAGAAAGAAAGACAATGATAGACTGCAGATGATACTGATCTGAACACAGGAGTGTGGCTAGAGAAAATCCTATTGAAGATAAGTAGTATAAAGTAGATACCGTTAGAGTAGATAGAGAAATAGACACGGAACAGGTGCATACTATCTCTTTGAGCTCGTGTGGTGTCCTGAGCAGCATGTGTGTGTGTGTTTTTCCCTTGCTTTTGCTGGGAGCGTACATGATGTGTGTCCATGTGCTTTGACAGAGGGACATCCTGGTGGCTTTGCCACGCAACGGCAGATGTGAGGGGAGCTGCAGTGCAACAGCATCACCCCCAAAATACATCACCCTCACTCTCAGGATTCGTGTTTTAGAAAGTCTCCAGAGAACCACTAAAACGCACAGGTAATATGATCTAAATGATCCTCGGTGAGAGATTTGAGAGTGTACTGGGCACAAATATTTTTTAAGTTACCCTTAAGATTAATAAATGCTGCAGAAGTATTGTTCATTTTTAGTTCATTTTAACTTGTGTAGTTAACTTGGCATGCTAAAAGGTGAAACCTTACTATGTAGGTGTCTGTATATATAATGCATTTGTTTGTTTTTTCAATGTTATTAATATTTGTTGTTTTTATTTTGTGTATTATAAAAAAATGATGTAATCTTTTCATATGTTGGTAATATCCCAATAACAAATAAAACTTTTGTGGGTGTGTAATATATATATCTGTATATATATATATATATATAATTAAGGAACATTAACAACTCTATATTACTGACACTAAGATAAAAGTCATAGAATATAGAGAATTTGTATACAATGTTGAATATGGTGATTGAGATTTAAGATGCATGTTCTTTGTGTTTTTATGTCTGTGTATGTTTATGTGTGTCATGCAGGTGTCTGATACATCGAAATGTCTCATCCAGCTGCAGCGCTGTATGCTGCAACGTGAATCAGTGGTTGTGAGTCAGGGAGACGGTTCTGACTCACTGGTAGCCTTTCTGGCTCTTATGGCAGCGGTGCTGACAGAATGTGACCTCCACTGCCATAGTCAGAGACTCAGAGAGATGGCCACCAGACTCGGTCATTATATTTAACAACATACGTCTCTTATGTTTCCTGATAGGACATGCCTAGATAAAGCATATTAATGTGTGATTCCAGTGTGTTAAACAGACTGAATACTCTTTCTTTTCATAATTTATTCATTCTTTAATTCCTGCTGTTCATTCAATTAAGTTAACACCTAATTTACACTCAGCAAACAGAGGTGTTCTTAGGAATGCAAGAAAACTGACCTTTGACAGTTCCAATCTGACCCTCTCATTACCTTTCTCTAACCTTTGTATAACCTCACAACAAACTCTAACCATCCTCAAATAGTCAACTAGCAAATAATCAAATAAATAATAATGCATTCTTCAAACACTCTAAAAACATGTATTGCATTCTTTTTGCTTTGTTTTTATCTGTATGAACAGTTTAGCATCTTATTTGATTCTTGGAATCATATTGCTTTGTATTTGATAGTTGAAAGAAATCACAGAGAGAGTTTTAAATTGTGAATCATTTCTTTTTATGTCCTAGGGACATTATATAATTTTGGAAACAGAATTGACAGGAATATTAGCAATAGTCATTATGATTATGTGTTTTGTAAGATGTTTTGTGCTAGAATTCTGTAAGAACATTTCCATTCCCATTTATTAGGATTGGTCCATCATAGAAAATCTAACAGGAATCCTGTAGACATTTCTTGATGTATTTATTACCTTAGGATTTTTTTGACTAAGGAGCTTTCTTTATTTCTGTCATAGAAAGTGTGGTGGGCAAAAATGGGGAGAAAGACTTACTGCTGTTGCTGAAGAGTAATATATATATATATATATATATATATATATATTAGCATATGTTATCATTCCTGTATTCAGTATTTGCCTGTTGAATAATAATTAATACTGGTTAAATTCAACAGCACACATCCCTAAATACTTTGCATTTAAGACATCTATAAGAATACAAAAGTACATACTAGGTAGGATCATATAATTTCAAACAGGTAAATTATGAAGCATTACCATATCAAATAATAATTTCAGTCAGCTTCTCTTTTAATTTATATAGCTGTTTTAATTATGGTTATGGAAGTGTGTCGGAATGCTGGACTATTAAACATTTTATAGTCACCTTGTTTATTTAACAAAAATAAATAAATAAATGTATCAGTGTCATTTTTTTAAGGTCAGAAATTATTTAATGAAATATATACAGTGGGTACGGAAAGTATTCAGGCCCCCTTAAATTTTTCACTCTTTGTTATATTGCAGCCATTTGCTAAATCTAACAGGAATCCTGTAGACATTTCTTGATGTATTTATTACCTTAGGATTTTTTTGACTAAGGAGCTTTCTTTATTTCTGTCATAGAAAGTGTGGTGGGCAAAAATGGGGAGAAAGACTTACTGCTGTTGCTGAAGAGTATCACACACTCTAAACCTAATGGCCTCAAACCAAGGACTCCTACAGGTGAGTTATACACACACACATACACACACACACACACACACACACACACAGAACAAACACACTATGCAGTCCAGCAGACTACTAGGACATTTATTGCACAAATGTTCACAGATGTTTTCTTTGGATCTATACGCCAGTGCCTCCCTCTGCAGGGCTTTACCCTCAAGACTGTCATGAGATCTACCAAGTAGGAATCAAAGAGAATGGAATCTTCACCATACAACCTGATCCAAAGTAGCCAGCGCTAGAGGTATAAACATTAAATGCACAGAAAGTGTAGAGAAAGCCAAATATATTTATATCATTGCCGCTATTGTTTTAAAACTAAACCAAACAAAAATTCCTGTAGTTCAAACAGTGGAGCATGACACTAGTGACATCAAGGTCTGAGTTCCAGGGAATGAATTTGATAAACAGTGTACTTCAATACAAGTTGCTTCGGATAAAAATGTCTGCCAAATTCATAAATGTAAATGTTTTGAAATAAATTCCGGTTGGATTGATATTTTGCATCCTAATGCATGTCCAGACTTAGAGGGATAGTTCACTCAAAAATGAATAATTTAAAATGAAAATTTTCATGTCATCATTTATAAACCTATGAGGGTATGAAATTATTTTTGTGGAACACAAAAGAAGATTTTGAAGATCACTGGGGTGATCACCAGCGGTCATCAAAGGGTGATTAACATCAACTAAAACTATTAAAACATTTTTGTTCATTTAAATAAAAATGAAATAAAATAAAATAAAATAAAAACTTCAATTCAGCTCTAATTTCTGTTTAGTTTAAGTTGAAGCACTAAAATTACATAACTGAACACTAAAACTAACACTGAAAAAAATGTATTTAAATTACAAAAGCACATGAAACAAAAATAAAACTGAAAGTATAAAAATAAAGGCTATAAAGCTCATTCAAAATACTAATAAAAACTATAATAGTATATATAAATAATTCTAAAATAACACTGCATCCAATTGGACCCCATTGACATTCATTGTATGGACAAATAATCCCACAGAAACATTTATTAAGCTATTTTGCTTGTAGATTTGGACAACCTGAAGATAAGTAAATGATGACAGAATCCCTTTAAATGTTCAAATAGTTTTGGGGGCAACTCTATAGGCCTATGTGTGATTTCTTTACGACTTGTCCATTCCAGGCCGTGTGTGACATGGTTTCAGCTGGTGGGGGATGGACGGTGTTCCAGCGCTGGTTTGATGGACAAACTGAGTTTAACCGAACCTGGCAGGAGTACCGTGATGGATTCGGCTCCCCGCAGACAGAGCACTGATTAGGGAACGCAGTTCTGTATGCACTAACTGCAAATGGGCATCACACGCTCCGTATCACTCTCCAAGACTGGCACGAACAGACACGTCATGCTAACTATAATAACTTTAAAGTGGCAGGAGAAAACCAGAGGTATACACACACATAGTCATACTAGTATCTGGTGTAAGACTAGTGTCAAAGCAGAATCTCAACAAACCTGTATAAAATAGTTCAGTTTCTTATTATGATGCATGTGTGATATTCTCTCCATAAGGTTCCGCATAACTGCTCGAGATTACCATGGCGATGCTGACAATGCATTCAGTTACAGCAAACAGTACAATCACGATGGCAGAGCTTTCAGCAAATTTGACCGGGATCATGATCGCTACGCTGCTGGTAACTGTGCCCGTTATTATGGTGCAGGCTGGTGGTTTGATTCCTGTTTGCCTGCTAACCTCAATGGGCACTACTACCACGGGCGTTACAGTGGCATCACGGATGGCATCTACTGGGGCACCTGGTATATCCTGACTGACTAACGCACAGGGTAAAGATACTCATTTAAGAGTGTTGAAATGAAAACTAGACCAAGGCGGAGTTAAAGGGGTCATATGATGCGATTTCAATTTTTCCTTTCTCTTTGGAGTGTTACAAGCTCTTGGTGCATAAAGAAGATCTGTAAAGTTGCAAAGACTAAAGTCTCAAATCCAAAGAGATATTCTTTATAAAAGTTAAGAGTCAACCACGCCTACCTAAAATGGCTCATTCTAACACGCCCCCACATGTCTACGTCACGATGTGGGAAAATTTGCATAACGCCGCCCAAATGTTCACGCAAAGAAAGAAGGCGTAACTTTTATTCTCGCTGTAGTATTGTTGTTGCCGCCACTGCCATGTCATGTAGGCGCTGTTTCATTTTGAAAGCGAAACTACTTCGTTTGGCCTTCCAAAAGAGGACGATATCCGCTTCGTCATGCCTGAAGCTGATCCGTGCTGGTCGCTGAGGAAATACATCAACTTTGCGCTATGGGTCGCAGGATCGGCTTTCACCGTGGACGAAGCGGAGTCCAGCCCGGGGTCATCACATGTGGTTGCCGCAAGCCCACCGGCTGCGCCGTTCTCTAGCCCGCCGGCCGCCGCTCACTCAAGCCCGCCATGTGTGATGCTGTGTTTCGTTATGAAAGCGAAACTACTTTGTTTGGCCTTCCAAAAGAGGACACGACTAGAAATCAGTGGTTATGTACAGTATGTGGAAAATAATGTGTTTTTGAACCTTAAACCGCATAAACACATTTCATTACACCAAATACACAAAATAATGTTCTTTTTAGCAACATCATATGAAAAAAGTTTTTTAAATGACAAATCCTTGTCATGTAATCTCTTGCACTATTTCATTGTAGTATTTCATTTCAATAATAGCTTGTAATTATATAACCTGGACCTGCCATTAAACTTGAGATTTTTAGATAATTGTATGCTATGAGAACACGTTTATAAACATTTGTTCTAAAATAAATGCCAAATGTCATATTTTAAGCAGACTATTTTATTCAGTTACAGTTGCTCTTTAATCTCGTAATTCTTAATCAAAATGTCATGACTGTATCTTCCAGTGAAACGACGTATGCAATCATTCTCCAATCATTTAATCTGCTTAAATCCCACCCCTTTCTTATAATTGACTGCAAACTCCGCATCAGCCTCCAGCCAAGTCACCGCCCTTCCTTTTTCCTTTTTTAATAATCCGTTTTCTCAAATATATATCATAATACAGAAAAAAATATCTGTTGCTGATTTCTGTTATTGTTACGTTTATTAAACAACTCTCTAGAATACTTTCCCCCAAATTTTTCTGTTGACAAATCTGTATAATGATCAATATACTATATCATAGTATGTTCTGCCAGTCAACTGATTTCCTACCGTGCAAATTTTAAGCCTTCACTTCAGGGTCCTGATCACCCCATCAGAGTTTCTTCTGCGATAATGACCGGCTGACTGTATTTTATCCTTATAGCTAAAATCATTCATAATGCAGAAAGGTCAAAGTTCAACGGGTCGAAGGTGGCCCTTTGTGGTTGTGCTGCAGTGAAATAAAATCCAAAACGATGCACAGAAATGTTCCCACTTATCATCTGAAATTAATGCAAGCTGAACCAACATAAATAGGTATCAAATGGCTGATTGAAGGCCTTGTTTTATATGTATGCTCAGCTCATTGTTACCCATGAACTTTCTCTGTTCAGTCTCCAGGTGAATGGCTGCCATACCAAAACTATCCTGCCACTGACACATTCTAAGCCATAAATCCTTAATACATCTTCAACTAAGAAAGGATAACAGTAAACTGTGGACGCATTGGGTTTGGGGGCAAAGAAAGCAAAGGGTTTCTTGTAAGCCACTGTGGTCAGAGTGTTGAGATGCCATGGCATCATAGGTTACAAAATGTACACAAACAAACTCACATGCACAGCACTAATAAGACGGACCTCTGATCCCTGATGCCTGAAAGACAGAAAGTGTGTGTGTTATAGAGGGCGAACAATGGGAGTGGGATTCTATTGAATCTGCTCCTTTTAGTCATATTCACAAATAAATGTCAGTCTGTTCAACACGTTCTCAGTATCTATTAATACCCTTTTGCCTATGATCTGCTGACTATATGACATTTCACATACACTCACTAACATACACATTCAAACACACCAAGTCATGCTGCAGCACACTGTAGTTTTTCATCCATACAGTTGCATGAGTTTTGTCAGGCCTGTGTCTACAGAACACAGAGAACATGGGACATCAGAAAATAATTTTGCACAGGGGTTTGGGGATGTTTTTGCTCTCGACTGTCTGTATCTTATAAAATAGAAATACAACTTTATAATGGCATATTTTTAAGTATGTACAGACCATGTGGATTTGATGTTCACCCACAAATGTGGATGGCTTTAGTACAGGCCTCTTATTTGTGGATATTCAGTCCATCATATGTCACCTTGCTTGTTTAGCTGGTGAATGAATCAAGTGGATCAAGCACAAATATACATAGTTACTCACAATGAAGGCTTCTCTGCTCTTCTCGTTTCCACCAACAAGATCACTATGGTGAAGCAGAAGCCAGCTCGGCTGTTACCACAGTATCCTGGCTGAGTGCCTGGCTGGTATGATAAGGAGATAAAAGGAGTGATGGGGAGAGAGATAAAGGGAGAGGGAGAGGGGGAACTAACAGTCTGCAGGCACCCAGTCCGGAAACCCAAAGCGGGCAACAGTTACCCAGCACATCCCCTTAAAGCTGAAAACACTCATGCACGCATACACTTACTCTCTTACCACACGTTTTTGCACACTGCACATAGTAATGAAAACAATGTGTGCATTTGTCCCCAAGGAAATTTCAACATCAAGCTATTTGAATCAGAAGCAGATCTTTTTAAAGTTGAAAAGCTACTTAATGGGATGTAATTGTTGATATATTGTATTTTTTTATCATCTAGATAAGATGACATATATCTATATTTGTCATTATTCATGCTAATCAGGCAGACTAATTGGAAAGCAGGGCCTGAAGTAATCGGGAGGCTGCGTGTTGAGCATGTTGTCTTGGTTCAATTGAAGCGCCATGATTCAGAAAGCCGAAAATGGCCAGAAGATGGCGGCTTTGAGTTAAAAATGACTGAAAATCTGATCTCCAGCCCTTATGTTTTGATTGAAGCATACTAAAGATGCTTAGTGCCATCTCAGTAGATTCTTAATAGAAGTCCACTATGGCTTAACATAATGGGGACAGGGGAACAACTGCTGAGTATCACCTAATGCAATTATGAATAAAAATATAGCCTGAGATCCAAGATTTGAGTCGCTCTTGTCCCCATCACTCACTAAAACACTTCTTCTTTTTTTTAGCTTACTCTTTTCTTTCATATTAATTTTGTCCTACTGCCATGCACTTACACAACACACTCATACATTTATTTAATATGGCACTACACTAATGGATAGCAGTGACTTTGCTTGTGATCTTGTTTGCTTGTGATTGTCACTTTAAAATTTTTAGAAATCTCATTTAACCAGAGAGACCTATTTTCATACTGATTTAAGGATATAAACATTCAACTGGATGTCAGAATAAAGTTGCAATGTGACATCAATTTTGAAATATCTAGTAACTTGCCCATGAAACACATGATACAAACAGGAAACTCCATGCTAGGGCTTCCCAACTATGATTAAAAAGATGCTGGAATCTAGCTTTGGCTAATTCACCTTCAGTGGTCCATTAGGGTGAACTACTAACTTGCTAGCATAACAAAATACACCTGACACCATCTCTAAAAGGTTTTATACAGGCATACATTCTTAGCATCTTCACAATTAATAATTTAAGACTGAAGTATGCTAATTTTGAAAATGTCCTGTCTGAAATTTTAAGCATCAGCTTTAATATGTGTGATGTTGCTTTGGTAATTGTCTGCACAGAGTGGATCAGTGACTATAAAGTTTGTGTGTGTGTGTGTGTGTGTGTGTGTGTGTGTGACATGAAATTAATTGGTTGCACTGGAAGTGGTTGCACTTAATGAATGTTACACGTGAGTAAAAGCAAGTGTCCGTTACAGCACCTGTCCATCTTCCTGAAGAGGGATGTGCATGTGTATGACACACAGATTGCGGTGCACCAGCGCTCCGTTTCATACCGGAATTCAGCCAGCAGGCCTGTATCCTGATGTGGTGAAAACCAGGCCTGCAAGGCATTCTGGGTATGGGAGGGGGAGAGGGTTATTCACACTACAACATCTTCACACACGTTCACTGACATTCACAAACAGATACACCAAATGTAACACACACACACACACACACACACACACACACACACACAATAAAAGTCCTTGTGATTTGCACATTGTCCAAATCAGGACGAAAATATGGTTTCAGACATCATTAATTTCAGAAATGTGTCAAAAAGGTAAATAGTTATAATAGAAGAATTTATTTATTTTATAATAAAAGTCCTTAAATAACTGCAATCTGATTATATATCAGTAAATCTGGCTTCATAAAAGATCGGTCTAATATTAATATTTTTTTCTTCACAGAATAAAAAAAGTATAAACAATGCAGGTGTTATTTGTAAAACAAAAAAATTGACACAGGTCTGGCCTTAAAAAACAAACAAAAAAAAACTCATAATCTCATCAGGTAATCAGGACTGGTAATAACTGTTAAGGTGGAAATATTGTGGGCAGTTTAATATTCCTTTCTGGTCTTTTGCCTGAGAAAGGGAAAAGATGACTGACAGATTGTTACTGCAATATGTTGTTAATACTGCCTTCCTGATTCTCTTTTGTGGAGGAAACGAACGGGCAATTAAAGGGGTCATATGATGCGATTTCAAGTTTTCCTTTCTCTTTGGAGTGTTACAAGCTGATTG
>NW_015552666.1:1132234-1138931 GCF_001515605.1 Sinocyclocheilus anshuiensis
GAGAGAGAGAGAGAGAGAGAGAGAGAGAGAGAGAGAGAGAGAGAGAGAGAGAGAGAGAGAGGAAGCCAGAGGTAATAAGAGAGAGTTCCAGGTTAAAATGTTTATCATACAGGTTTTATGAAATCTTAAGATTTGTTTAAACTTGAGCAGATGATCCATCAGATGCAGGAGCACAACAAGGATTGCACAATGGAGCACTTGGTCATCATAGTGAGCTGACTCCATTATATATAAAATGTATACTGGAAATTATCAATGCTGCTTTTTACCCTCTTTAACAGCATGTACAAGCCTTTTGATTACTTACAAAAAAAAAAAACTGAAGCAGGAGAGGAAGGATTTTAAATCAATTCCAAACCAAGTTGTAAAATGGAATTTGAATTTCAGTCACTTTTTGATCATGGTGGAAATATAGGCTACATAAGAACGAAAGTATCATTTCAGACATCAAGGGTCTGGTTTATAATTTAATGTGTGATGTGAATGAATGTTACATGACAGAAATAACAAATATCTAAATCAGCAGATTTTTTTGTTTATTTAAAAATTCTAATCAAGTATATAACATAAAAATATAACACACAAGCTTTTCATTTCACAGATCGATTTACGTAAAACCTGCAAAACGACAGTTGTCTATTTTTGAATGGCAGCGGCCGGCGCTATGAAGCAATGTCATCTCTCTCTCTCTCTCTCTCTCTCTCTCTCTCTCATTTACCTTGCCTGACTCCCATTCGCTCTCTCGCTCTCTCTTCAAAGCGATGGAAAGATCTTATGAGAGTCAGGGTAGGTGGTCAGCGGTTTCGTGTTGTCATTGACCGCGCACGAGACGTATCTGTCGAGACAGACAATACGTACGCGCTGGCCAGAAACGTATTCCCTGAATAATTAAAGATAGGGAGAAGTCGATGGAGGACGTTGTATTGCTTCGTAGAGGGAAAAAAAAAGAATACTCACCTCACCTGGAGCATGCAGGTTTATTCAGGTGCTACTTTAATAATATCAGTTTAATAAACTTCGATTTAATTTTCTTAAATCAATTTCAAAGCCAGCACTATGCGGGCTGTATTATTTGATATATAGTTTTTAGGGTTTAAATCTAACTTTAAATATTAATTTTATATAAATATTATAAATGTGTACAAATAACACATAAACATGCATCGTTTTCTGAAAGTGTTAACAATCAATTCTCCATTCGCACGAAGCTACAGGATGCTGCTGTGTGAAATGTGGAATAACTACTAGCAGCGCAGACCTGCAGCGAAACGAACAGTAGCCCTCACTGCAGAACACAATATCCAGGGGGCGTGGTTGGATCCACATCTAGGGGCTGGAGATTGGTAGGTTTAGGATTGGAGATGGGGGGCATTCGCACGAAGCTACAGGATGCTGCTGTGTGAAATGTGGAATAACTACTAGCAGCGCAGACCTGCAGCGAAACGAACAGTAGCCCTCACTGCAGAACACAATATCCAGGGGGCGTGGTTGGATCCACATCTAGGGGGGTGGAGATTTGTAGGTTTAGGGGTGGAGATGGGTGGGTTTAGGGATCAGGGGGTGGAGAGGGGTAGGTTTAGGTATAAGTACGGTGGGAGGAGTTGGATCTGATCCAACCACGCCCCCTGGATCTTGTGTTCTGCAGTGAGGACCATCCCGAAATGGATAAAGAGATGCATTCGTTTCAGGTGTCAAGCTGGAAAAAAGGCGAACTCTAATTGGCTAGAAAATCATTTATGCTGACGGGAGGAGTCCGCTCTCGGCCTCTGCCTCATATACAACTCTTTTGCACACTGGTTTTTGACTAGTCGCTAGTGTGACTACCTGTGGCGATCATCCTGACACTTATCCTCGTAGGCACGAGTATCTTTTGAACCGTAGGTGCGTGTCCTGGAGTGAGGAGATAAGAAGGTCGGTTACTCTTCTTGGACTATTTTTTTTTCAACCTCTGCTTTTCTCCCAACGCATAGGATTTGGTTTCGAACATTATCTGAGGATCTACCTCAGTGTACACCAACACATATAGCTGAGGTAATCAGCTGTAGTGGCATTTTTGTGGTATTTGCACGCGCGAGATCTCTATGTTTGAGGGCACCGCTCGCGCGCAGCCCCTTGAAAGTGGGGAAGTGTCGCACCGCTGCCGGCGACTTTAAACGCTCCTGTCCCACGACAGACGCGCCAACTCTGATTTTATTATATAGCCATTTAAGCGTACGCTGTCATAGGTGTACTCAATCATTTAGACTTATATTTAAGACATTCAAGAAAACAACACTTGGGAAAAACACGCGCTGGATGAGGTTAAGGTTTTGTTTTTTTTTAACCGCACACGAAAATTTGCATTCCTGTCTTACGGGAAAACTTCTACAGATGATGGCGCTCCCTGCGGACCCCCGGTGGATGATGCATGCTCATCATTCAGCTTTAATGGGTACCTCAGATTCGGTGTCTCCGCACGCTGGTTTAGGACATCATAGTTCGGGATATATGGAGCCAGGTACCCCATTATTGCCACCAGACGAGGTGGATGTATTTCTCAGTCATTTGGACTCTCAAGGAAACCCCTATTATCACACACACGGGTCCAATTCTCATACTCGTGCACGAATGTCTTACAGTCAAACGCATGGTGAGTAGGCCTGGAGCTCTTTTTTTTTTTGTCAGTGTTATATTTTGGCACAATTTTGAGATTGAAGGAAATGCTTTTTACTGTAACACTTCTTTTTTTACTAAAACTATCGGTCATATTTATTGGGTCACATTACTGAATGTAGCCTAGCCTTTAGTGTCAAACAGATTTAATTTTTCACCATTATCAGATCCATCTGCGAGGTGATTTTATAGATGCTTCTCTCCTGCCAATATAATATTTTTATTGCTCTTATTATACATAATGTTATTGTGTAATTATGTGATATCAATTTCAAAGAACACAAGTTCGAATTCAGTTTGACGACTCTTAACAAATGGGCTGGAGCTTGAGGTTACGCATACTGCTTTCTCATTGTAATTGTGCTGAGTGTATTTACAAATAGCCTATTACAAAATAAACAAATTTACAAAGAATATTATTTTTATATATTTACATTTAAATTTTTTATATTATATTGGATTATATTAATAGGTTGTATTAGATTAGAGTTATGTTTTAATGTTTTAACGAAGTTAACATTTCGTTTCGCGGAAGTTAAAATAAGATCTAACTTTGAGGGAAAATATGCTGAAAAATATTCTGATAGATTAAAAATAAGTAATGTAGGCCTATTAAACATTCTGAGATGTTAATAATAATTCCAATTGATTAATCTGTACGCTTCTCCACTGAAAAATCTGGCCTTTTCTTTTTGGCAGCACGGTTTACGGGTGGCTCAATGTGTCGACCTCACCTTATTCACACTCAAAGTCTTTCTATACTGGACAACAGCAAATCGACTTTACCGGCGACCCAGCACCACGGCACATGGACCGTCAGCCACCTGGGCAAAGCGGTTCTACATTCAGCAGGCGCCGAAAGCTCTAACAGCCTGTACACGGGCACCGGTACGCATGGCCCAGGTTCGATGCCGTGCCTGTCAATGACGCAACACTGCAGCCCTCAACTCTACTGCCTGCCCCCTACTCCACCCAAAGATGCGTCCCCTGACCCTGCTTGTGCTGTGGTGAGGGACGCTGGGAAGTACCATCTCCATTTTGTCGACGGGATGAAGATGGAGTGCTCCAGTCCAATCCGTGGCAATCTGGCACAAACTACAGCTCATGTACCTTCATATTCTGAGTACGCACTATCTGGAGCGCACGAGTACCCAGGCAGTGTGTTTCATTCCAGAAGTCTGCTTGGGAGCAGCGCGAGCAACATGACGTCAAAATGCAAAAGCAAAAGCCGCGCTTTCTCAGGTAAGTTCAGAGTTCATAATTCATAATTCATATTAACAGTGGAACTTACAACAGGTTAATTGTCTAGCTTTAAACATCCGGTAAATGAACCAAACATAGTTTTCATGTAATAGTAGGCTATAATTTCATTAGCCTATGTACCGAATAATAACATTTTCTACTATATAATTATTTTATGGAGCAGATAAATACCCATTGGAATTGCAATATACGTGTAACATGGACTCTGTTGCCACAACTTTGTTGCAGTAGGCACAGTTTATGCATCTGGACTGAAATAAAGGAAAATGCACTTATTGTAATATATAATATTCAATATTATTATCTAAAGATAATCTGAATAAGTAATCTGACGACACAGATTACTTTTATATAGATATAGATAGATTATTTTTATATTTAATAACATATATTCAGATTTAATTTTAATTAGTTTTATTTTGGCTTTTTGACACAGTAATACTTAATAATTAGTCAAAAAACATAATTTGCATTATTAGTATTTTTATTATTTAGAATGGCATAAATAATAATAATGTATGTTGTATTTATTTAGGGCTGTTTTGGGCCATGTCTAATGGTTTAATTTAACACACTTGACAAGGAATGATTGTAATGTAACAAGTTATAAATAACTTTTAATTTAAGTCAATGTAATAAATTGTTTTACCTTTGAATATTGTTGCTTCCTGTTGGGTGCTATTTATTAGATACCCATCAAATGACGGCACTTACTGGTAGACACAGTTGGAAGACTGATATCCCAAAAGTATGAAAGTGTGAATATCCGTGAAACAAATGTCTATTTATCTGATTATCTGTCTATCTCTGCGCATAATAAATATAGTCAGCATGAATACGTTTTTTTTTATTTAAAATTTTTTATTTCCTCCTCATTTTGTGCATCTCTGTGCATAATGTGTGCCGGAAGGGCGTGAATGTGTGAACTGTGGAGCTACATCAACTCCTCTGTGGCGGAGAGATGGAACAGGTCATTATCTGTGTAATGCATGTGGACTCTATCACAAAATGAACGGCCAGAACCGACCACTCATCAGACCCAAGCGCCGACTGGTAAGTGCCATACACGTACGTATGCACACTCTTACATAAACACATTTCAAAGTTTGAGCTATAGAATCTGTCTGACAAAACAATTTACATTGTATTTTGGCAATGACAACGTGTATATATATATATATATATATATATATATAGAGAGAGAGAGAGAGAGGAAATCTTTTTTTTCAGTCATTGTCTAAATGTTAATGAAAAATTAAACAGTTGATGTATGTGGAGCTCTACACAGTATTAACACTTAAGGAAAAACTGTTATATGTTGTAGTATTTCACATAGTAGTATACATGATATACATGTAGTACAGTATATCATTCTATATTGTGCCTATGTAATGTATGATGTCTGCTGCATTACATCTTGGTCTAATCTGTCGACACGACAGATCTCGTCACAGTTGCTGCTGATGTGTCCTACGATGAGAATAGAGGCCAATCCTTGAGGCACATAATAGAATTACATGCACCGACAGAGAATGTGTACAGACAATGGAGTGAGAAGGACAGAAAAAGAGTGAAAGGCATGTGTCTGGGTGTGTGTAATGGACCACTGAGTTTCCGTGGCCCTATTGAAGGGTTTAAATAGCAAGTAATGAATTAGAATTCATTAACATGTCAAGTGTAAAGTTGATCAGAAATCAGATACTTCTTTCCAGGCATCCACCTATCATTTTACCTTATTTTATGTATTCCATGATTGTAATGTTATTAATTCCTCTCCACCAAATATATGTTTATGCTGAATAATTTCAGAATTTTAAATATAAGCTGAAAATTTTCAGGATTTTATAAATAAGTGGACACTGATCGCAATTTCATATTCATGAAAGTGCAGTGTGATGGTTAAGCACAGGGCAGCTGCAGAACTGCTGTCACTGGAGGGAAATGTAATAAATCAACTTGAAAGTGACTGCATCTGTGTATTTTGTGTGACCCTCCATTTAGAGTGTATTAGCTATAAATTAGGCTGACTAGCTTCGGGTCTTATTCTTTAGACAGTGTGTGACGAGTGCTTCTGCATCAGCTACAGGTCGTATATTTGAAGAGCACCTGCAGAGACCGCTCGGTCCATTTGTTTCCTTGGCAGGATGTCTGCTTGGTACCGATAATTTTGTGAGACCCAAAATGCTTCCTTTTCCGTTTGTTTTCTTGCTGTATTTTCTTTTGGCATGTTGAGAATCTACTATATCTGTATAGTTATGTGAATTTATGGTGTTTGAGGGCGTACTTCTATTTGACATGTGAGTTTGAGAGACAAGTTAAAGTAAAGTAAATTAATTAAAAATAATATTTTTTATAATACTTAAGCAATAGGCTATACTCTTACTTCTCTTACTGTATAACACAAGGCTGCATGCAGTTTGTTAAAATGGCTCATAGAGTCTTGAAAAAAGAATACTGTCAAGACAGACCAATACAAAGATATCTTAAAATGCCATTGTATTGGTTTGTCAGCTGTGTTAGTAACATTAATGTAATGTTGTCACATTATAAGAGAACATTTTCTGTGCATCTCTGTAGTCCAGTATATGTCCAAAAGTACAGGACAGAGTGGTATGCTTGTCTACATTTTCTGACAGTCCACACAGGATTTGGACCAGCAATCTTCATATTATTGCTATAGGGTCTTTCATTATGTTTTAATGTTCATAATGTGTAATAAGATTTTGCACAGGAGAAAAATATACATTTATGAAATAATTAATAACCTTTATATATATATATA
>NW_015552666.1:1138941-1158233 GCF_001515605.1 Sinocyclocheilus anshuiensis
ATATATATATATATATATATATATATATATAAATCTTAAATGTTCTTTTATAATATCATATGTATAATTTCACAGACAGAAAATCTTTTTTTAATGTCAATATTTCATTAGACAAATATTATAAACTTTTACAGCATCAGAACTGTAATTTCACCATTAATGCCAGAGCGAACAAATTTTGCATAGCTTCAGGCTTCGCTAATTTGGATTTTTTTTCTTTTCTTTCCTGTTGAACCATATTTTCATTCACAAGCTTGATTTTTTCCTTATTGCTCAGTTACTTCCCATCAACCACGTGTTTTCATATTTATTTTTATGTGTTTTTTTATGTTGCAGTCAGCATCTAGACGAGCAGGCACCTGTTGTGCCAACTGCCAGACAGGGACCACCACACTTTGGAGACGTAATGCCAATGGAGAACCTGTCTGTAATGCCTGTGGTCTATACTACAAACTACACAATGTGAGTAAATGTTTATGTCTAGCCTTACCGTAACACTTCCTATATATCATACCAAAATGAATGACAGAATAACATTTCTGCTTACATACATGTTGAATTTCCACTTGTAAGGGGTCTCCATAATGTATCCATTGTTTGCATTAAAAATGATCATAACATTTTTTTTTATGTTGAATATGCTTGCAGTCCATCCTCCTACTATTTAAAACATTAAATACAATAATTATTATATAAATGGCTTACAGTGTTTATATCTGTTTGTGCATTCAGGTGAACCGTCCACTTACTATGAAGAAAGATGGGATACAGACACGCAATAGGAAAATGTCAGGCAAACCTAAGAAGAGGAGAGGAGAACATTTTCAGCAATTTGACAGTTGTGTGCATGAGAAAGCATCCACCTTCAGCCACATGGCCAACATGCCCCACCCCTTCAATATGACCCAACCAATCCAATTACATCCCGCATTCAATCACAGCAGCTTAGTCACTGCTATAGGCTAGTGATGGGAAGTTCGGATAATTTTACCGACTCGGACCTTTGAGTCTCGTTCAGCAAAAAGGCTGAGAGACACTTGTAGAAGATACCTTACTTAATAAACACATTAACTGTATTCTTCAGTTTTAATGTTCAGGTCAAGGACATTTTATTAATGTTTCGGGCTCAAATGTTCATTATGCAAATCAAAATTCTACTCATTCTTGATTTAAAAAGTTGCACTTTATTTTGTGTTTTTCTGAAATGTGATTTAAACCAACCTAGAATCTGACTGTAGTACACTGAGAGTTTAACAGCTTATCATTAATTAATATCCCCTATTTATTCAAATATAAACACAATTCCAAAACGTTTATGCCTGTTTATGTCATCTATAGCACTGCACCTTATGCAACTGTGAAGTAGAAGAAGCCCTGCATTTTAAAAAACATAATATGAACCTGTCCCTAAACCATCTGTCATTATATAACTATATTTCTTTTTTTTCTAATTTATTTTTTCTTTGTTCTTACTTTCAAGCTTTATATGAACTAGTAACAACATCAATATTATCAATTCATCTTTTCTGTACACACATGCATTAATACATGTAACACTCAAAACACTTTTTACTGTGTGCTTATTTTAAATTTGAGTTAATAAATGATTTAAACAGTGTTTTTTTATGTGAGTTCTTGCCTTATTTGCAAAACCATTATCAAATTGAGATGTTACAAACATATATAAACAATCCAAAAGACATGTGTGGCCTTACACTCCGGTGTGCTTGTAAAAACTTATCAACATGCTGACTGGACTGAAGCAGTGAATGAAGAGCAGGACTCTAGAGAGACAAGAGGAAATGGAGAGAGGAGATAAAAGTGAAAGAGCAGAGAAGGTCTTCAGGGTTTGTTTTTAGGAGACCTGGAAAAGACAAGCCTTTTGTCATTACTGTCCCTGCTACTGTATCATTTGTACATTATGTCTGGTGCTTAGATTCCAATATGTATGCAGCTTGCCAATAGCTCAGGCATCTTGTTTGAAATCACTTCCCTAAACTGCAATTCAGGATATTGTACATTTTTGAATATTAAAAAAAATCCACATGGTTGGGATGGTGCAATACAATGACACGACCAGAAGCTATACAGTTTGATTATATGAACTATAAGTCACTACACTGACTGTACCTACATTAAACAAGACAAGTGTTTGTTCCACTACCATTTTGTTCATTTAAATGGGGAGTCATCTCAATTATCACAGTGTTATGCTAACTGTGTAAACAAAAAGCACAAAGATGAAGGTTTAGAAAGTCTTTAAATCCAACACACAGGTAAACATTAACTCAACACTGAAGTAACAGACAAGAATTGAAAACACAGGAATTAAATAAACATTCTAACAATGTGACACAGCTGAACATGATAGCAAATCAAATCAGTAACCATAGTGACAAATGCAGACAGGGGAATGGTGCAAACAAAAACAGTCCAAACTGAACTGAAACCGTGACAGTATGCCCCCACCCCTACCCGGAAAGGTGCAACGTCACGCCAGCAGATGGATGGAGGCTTCGGTGGAGGACGGGAATCCGGGAAAGGTGATGACCGGAGCAACCAAGGTGGTGTAGATGGGAGGAGCCAAGGAGAATCCCGGAGCCGGAGGGGCCAGGTGGCACTCCAGAGTCCAGCCAGGACTGAGGCCAACGGTGGAGTCGACGGAGTGAGGAGCCATGGAGTTGTTAAGGCTGATGACACCAGGGGGCCGACTGACAGAGACAACGCCAATGGAGGAGCCACCCAGGGCAGAGACGGAGAGCCGAAGAGCCAGGGTGACACTGTGGGTCAGGAGGGCCAAGGCGGAGTTGACGGCTCCTGCGACTGAGGTGGAAGCAGGGATCCGGAAGACTGCAGCGGAGCCGGAGCGACTGAGGACCAAGGAGGAGCCCCGACAGAGCTAGAGGGATGGAGAGACGAGGCAAAGCTGGAGGAGTGGAATCCCATAGCGAAGGAAGGTCGTCGACTGACCAAGGCGGAGCCGGAGGGGCGATGGGCCATGGTGGAGATGAGGGAGCTAGGAGCCAAGGTGAAGCCGATGGGTCGAAGGGCTAAGGTAGAGTCCAGGACTCGGAGGCCGGAGGTGGAGACAGGGCAGAGCTGGAGACTGGAAGCCCCGAAGTGAGACAAGGCTCCAGGATGATGCTGACTAAGGGGGGGCTGAGGGGCTTACAGGAACCAGCGGAGACAGGGCAGCAGAACTGGCAGATATATACAGGAGGCGGGGGAGGAAGGCTGGGAGGGAACACGGGAGAGTTAGGAGAATCAAGGCTGGACAGAACCAGCGGGAAGACAAATCATGCAAGGCAATACATGAAATTATCCACTTCTACATTATCCAAAATGCTTCTAGAGGCCAGTTGTAGCTCACCCTCAGCAGCGGGAGTATGGGCGGGGCTTCTTTCCATCCCTTCGTACTCCACTAATACACTCTCAGGCACTTGCAGTGTTGCCAGCTCACACCTGGTCAATCGCCTCAGGCTCCAGGACGATGGCAGGCTCAGTTGCTTCTTCTCGCACTGGCTTTTCAGTCGCGGTGGGCTCAGACAGACGCTCCGTGCAGCAGGGCTCTGGGACTGGCGATGCACTGGATCGGGGAAAGATGCTCTCCAAACACCTAATGATGGCCTCCTTCCAGTCAAGTCCTGTGGTGTCTGGGAGGTCTACGGGATGATGGTAATTCGCCCCGATCCAGAACAGTGATTTCAGGGTCTCGTCGTTAAACGGTGTGTTGATGGTGAGATGACAAAACCCTTCAAAATAGTCTAATAAATTGTGGCTCATTTGAGCCACAGCAGCGAATTTAGCCGCATAGTCAAGTTGTAGTGGTCCAGTCTTCTGTCATGCTAACTGTGTAAACAAATACATGAAGATGAAAGTTTAGAAAGTCTTTAATCCAACACACAGGTAAACATTGATGCAACAGTTAAAAACCATTGACGAGACCAGACCAAAAGAACTGAAAACACAGGAACTTAAATACACAGGCTAACGAGGTGACACAGCTGAACATGATAGCAAATCAAATCAGTACCCATAGTGACAAATGCAGACAGGGGAATGGTGCAAACGAAAACAAAGTCCAAACTGGGGCAAGTTCAAGCTCAAACCGGTGCGCAACGTTTTGCTACGGTTTCCGGTTTGAATGACATGTTTCCTGGAAACGGTGTGCAACGGTGTGCAACGGGGTTTGAGATACGTTTTCTCCTGTTTGGTGTCAAAAATGTCAGCCCAATCAGCAGCAACATGTATATAATCCACGCGGTATTAAAGAGACAGCTCGCACAATGTACTTAACATCAAAATAAATTCACAAGAGCAAGTATATAGTTTGCATGATTATTTACATTAAAGGCAAAATAACTGAAATAATAAGAGCACAAGTATAGATCTGGAACTTCTTTAAGTCTGTCTAAATATCATTTAGTAATTGCAATGTCTTCTGGTCCATATCCTTTCCTTAGGAAGGTGTGCTAGACATTGATTAATGTAACATAATAATACTATACATATTTATATATTTTGCTATTGTATTGTGGAGTGACACTTTCATAAACTTTTCTATATTCCTCTGATTATATAATGGTAAATATTACAATAACATAGCACAACAACAGTGATCAGCAATAATGATAAGCCTAATACTCACAATAAAAATAATAAGGCCATATAGATCATAACAGTCTCGGAGGTAAGAAGTGGATTATCCTTCACCTGACATGTTTGTCTTTTCATCCTGAAATGCGAGGCAAATGTTGGATCACAATAATTAGGAACCACAGTTTCCACAAATCCCTTCACTCGATTGGGATGCTCTCTTTTATTCTGGACAGCAAGGGCAGTGACTGTAACATCGAGCATATTTTGCAGTATTAAACACGTATTTATACCGATTTCATCAGGCTCCGAAAATTCTTCAGAAAGAACACAAAGAATGGCCTTCTCAGCTGCCATAGTTGCAACTAGTTGTTCAAAGCACCACTGTTTCCGTTTAAAAAAAACGTTTTGTCGGGGCTGAACGCAGCCCTGAACTGAAACCATGACAACAAGTGAAATCAAATAAATCATTCTTACAATTTTGTAAGTAAAAAATAAGTATGGAGAACATGTATATGTATTTAAATTTGTATTGATTTATAGATCATGCATTTTATATATAAAGCAAATCTATAGATAATGTCTAAAAATTAAATGTATAAATACATTTGTTTTATGTACTTATCAATTGATCTGATCAATCTTAATCAAAATCTAATCTAATTATTATTATAATGATCAAATTAGATGCTACAGTTTAACAGGTCTAATCGAATTCTCTCATTCAATTAAAAAAAAATTTCTTTGAACATGTCTTCACTTTTTAGAGTGTTTCTAATGCAAGGTTTATATTATTTATTTTCTAGGCCAGAGTAAATACCTATGGGATATGAGGTTAAATCTAAAAGAGATTGTATCTCTGATTCTTCAGTTGTATTGTAACACTATCGCTCTTTCATCTGTCTTTCTGTATCTTATCACTCAATCAAAATTCAGCGCTGCCATCATAGGAATAAATTATATTTTAAAATATATTAAAATAGAAAAAAGTTATTTTAAAATAGTAATAATATTCACAATATTTTGATCAAATAAATGTGACCATGGTTAAAAAAAGAGACCTCTTTCAAAAAACATCTTACCAAATCTTAATAACACTTTTGAACACTAGTGTGTATATAGTATATTAGTTTACTGTATAGATATTTGTCAATCTGACCTAACAGATGTAGCTGTTTGCAAACATTGTGCTGAAAACTGGGACACAACAGAACCCTCTGATATAACAGGCCAAGCCACATTCAACCCCTTTCAGTCTGTCTTTTCTTCTCCTGATCTTCCTGTATAGCAGGTAAATTAATTCATCCTCTGTCTTAGAACAATCACTTATTTTAAATGACAAACCAACTGTGAGCGCTCAGTTCCCCTCTCCAGGGACAGTTTGTATGGTGTGAGGTGGTTTGTGTGAGAGTGTGTATGTGTATTACTGCCATCCTCCTGGAACAGGGTAACAGATCTGCTTACTTCTCTTTCCCTCCTCTCTTTCTCCACTCTTTTATTTTCCCTGTCCTAGTGGTTTTGTCCTGAGAGAAACACTAGAGGCAGGAAAGTAGGCCGGAGGCAGGAGGGGACTGAGTCTAAATACACTGTTACAAGTTATCTGGCTCAATAACAGTAAATACAGACATGCTCATTAAATCAAGAGGCTATGATCAAATTATAACATATTGAAAGCTTGAAATCAACATAGAATGTATTCTATCTCAATAAAATAAGCTAAAACTGCAAAAATTTACATGTCTAATGAAATACATTTTAAAGGGGTCATATGATGCGATTTCAAGTTTTCCTTTCTCTTTGGAGTGTTACAAGCTGTTCAAAAATGATTACATTATATCAAGCTACATATATAATAAATAGCACTTTAATCAAATTGATGTGGAACAGAATTCAGTCAATGACCAAATTCATGAGCAAAATCAAATTCAAATTTTAGCAAACCTCTATGGAAAGTTTGTGCCAGAAGAATACAGAAAGCTAATTTGTTAAAAAACAAAAAAAGGATAAATAAACATGATGGACAACAAATAAACATGAAGCCAGTGAGAAAGTTAAGATGAAACATGTACACAAAGAGTCATGGATAGAGCTGTGTAGGCCGGGGAAGAAAAAAGGCAAAAATGAGAAAAAAAGAGCAGGCAGAGAACAGGCCGGCTGTAGATTTAAGATAAGTTGGTTGACAGTCAAATATTTGTAAAATATTCAGAGAAAGAAAGAAGATACAGATTTATAGAATATACTGATACTTTTGAGAAACCAAATCATGCACAAGCAAAATCTGGACACACTTTTTAGACAACACAAAGGCGGCTCTGTCAATGAGTTGCTATTGTGTCTTTATTGTTGTGAGTGAAAAAAACCCAGAGGCTTATTGGTAGAATAGGTCTCACATTGCTACAGTAACCCAAGAGATGTATTGAGTGACAGCTGGGTCATTAGAACATCAACTATAATTAGCACAATTGTGCTACACTTATCTATTAGTTTAAAAAAAAAACTGTTTAAATACATGCAGATCCAGACCTAGCATGTGCCACAAAAATATTTAGGTTTTTAGTGTACATTAAATGTAAAAAATGTGTAAGGATGGGAAAGGGGTTTAAATGGAGAGGTTGATGGTTGTTCTGCTCTGTTATTGTAATGTACTGATGTTATCGAACTAATTCAAGCCATTACACATAACACTTTTTTTTACAAGTAAATGGATCCATCATGCTCAAAAGTCTGCATGCATCTATAAACTCTCTCCACACGCATTATGTTTTACCCTCTTTTTATCCATCCCACACTTACATTCAGGTAATTGTTTGTTTAGAGACTGTTTCTAATTTAATAGCTGTAATCTAATAGCTGGCTGTTTATCATTCAAAGATAAGATTGAGGAGGGCCTGCTAATTTTATTAGTCTCTTCAGTAAGGGATGTGGGAGGCTTTTACCGCCCTGCTAATTGGAACAATGAGTCGGACAGTGGATGAGCGTAACCTGAACTGTTCAAAACAGAATGACCTCTGTTACTTCCTTTCTTACGGTCTAGCAATTCATATTGAAGTGTCTGTCACTTGTGTCGACAAATTGATCACAAAACATAAAATGACAGTTTGATGCACTCCTAAACAATTGCGTGTAAACCTCAAAGGGCAAAGGTCACAATTTTTAGCCTTTTAACACTTATTGGCGGCACACATCTAAAACAATAACTTTTGCATCTACCACATTAGATGGACTTTAGAATTGATTTGAAGACTCATATGCATCGAATGATCTAGACATACACATAGCGCACAAAATACCTGTGTGACAAAGTTAAATTCTTCAGCAGACAGTGACAATGCTGCTGACCTGGAAGAAAAGTGCAGAACAAAGAAAAGGAACACAAGAGAAAGGGAGGTGTGGGATAAAGGTTGTATGGACATAAAAGCCCCAACAAAGGAAATATAGGTGAGAGAGAACAACGGGGTGACAGAGATAAAGTGCATTCAAAGAAAGGATGGAAAGTGGGATAATGGACTGGAACAAAGAACCCTTTTGAATGAATGTGCTTTTTTGACTCTGTGAAGACAACGTATTGCAGCACACAGGAAAACATGATATACAGTATATGTATGTGTGTGTATGTAAGTGAGCAGTTTACAATATCTCAATATCTCAAATCACTTCCATTGCGGGCTTTAATAAGACCTAAATAAAATATGTTGATGTATGTTTAATTCATGCAAAAATGAACCTCAGATGTCAAAAATAAATAATATAAAAAAACTGAAATGCAATGCACTAAACTTTTCATTCACCCAGAGACTTGAGTAAATCTATAAAATGCAGGGACACTAGTCTATGTTCAGCTAAAAGCTCAGCTAAGTGAAATTATGTGATTAGTAATACAGAGGTCTCTAGCAGTAGCCCATTGATTTGTAGAAGGATTGATGTTTTTTGCTCAAGTGATTGATTCATTGAGAGCTTAAAACCTCTATGCAGAAAACGACTGATGCATTTTGACAACTGGGTGCCATTACAAATCAAGACTAAACAGATGATTTTCATGGCTTGCATGTAATGCATCTCCATGACGTACTCCATGACGTACACTGATGACTGAAAAATCCATACATAATTGTCATAATTAGCCAGCCAAATTCAAGCAAATAATATATTTATATATAATGAATTATGAAATATGGATAATTTACAATAGGGTGAATTCAGGTAATTGGGACACTTCTGGAATTGAGATGACTGGGAAAAAAATGTCTCAATTATCCTACTATATAATACTAGAATATAACCCACACCTAACCCTAACAGAAAACAGAAAAGTTTTAACTTAATATAACATGTATAATGATTGGTCAGTTAATAGCTGGGCAACATGAAGACAACACTTGAGAATTTGTACCCATGTGTTTACATTTTCTGAACAAAACACGATTGCTGTCCTGTTTCTGTGGGGTTCTGGGTTTCTAGGGTGTTAGGCCTACTAGGTGGGAGCTGGTTACTTACCTACTGTCTTAAGTCAGTATAAAGTATAAAAGTATAAAGTATGCCAGTTCACCTCTAGTAACACTAGTCTGGTCACATAGAAAAGTAATAGCTCAACTCTGTTCAGTTCACTTCACCATTTGAGTTATCCAGGTACACTTCAGGTCCATAGCACAAATACGGAATGGAAGTAGCAAGGAAGTAGTTTCTATTTTTATTTATTTATTTATTAATTAAAAAAGAGAAACTGTAATTAAAACGAATAATGACTACGACTGGACCGACTCTGGGGATACTAATGCCCTCTACATGTGAGCCAGTGCTATTGCAGGGTCCACATGGACACTAAAAAGAGCGCGTTTAGGAGGGAGAGAAAATACTCTGTAAGGAAACAATCCATGCGATCAAAGAAAATAATTAAAAACGTACACACACAAACGCCAACTGCCCATGCTGATGAAGCTGATAATGTTAATGTTAGTGGTAAGTCAAACACTAAGCATGACTTTACCCCTCTTTGGGCTCATCTCAAGATCAGTGCAGGTCCAGGGTCAGGAAGGAGACAATCTGCAGCTTCTACCTCATGGCAGAGTTTATGTTTTTATTTCCTTTTTTCTCTATTCCCTTTTTCAGTCCCTCTTCTCCCCTCTCTTTCAATTTATGCATTTTAAACAGGCACTCTGAAAGACCTTTCTGATGAAGGACCCTGATTAGAGAGGTTAACAGACTCAAGCTGTCATATCAAAGGCTTGTACATGCATGCACTCACACACAAAATACAAGACTGAGATTCTTATCTGAGTCACCGAAGGGAAAAGGACAGTAAAAGAATGTGTGTGTGTGTTGTGTTGTGTTTAGAGCTCTAGAGTCAATGTCACAAAGACAGAGCAGGCCAAACATGGCATAAAAGCCATGTTGTGTTAGACTCACACAGAGTTCTAATGCCTGCAGCATTTAACTCAGTGTTCTGTCTCTTTCCTGCTGTAATTAATCTGAGAAAATTGCTTAATTAATATTAATACACAGTAAAACACACACATACAATGAACTTCTGACCCTTACAAAGAAGAAATGAGTGGTCAATCAGTCAGCAGACTGCATCAAGCTATTTTTTCGGCATATATCACCCTTCAAAAGTTTTGGGGTCAGTAAGATTTCTTTTTATGTTTTTGAAGTCTCTTATGCTCACCAAGGCAACACTTATTTGATCAAAAATACAGTAAAACAGTAATATTAGAAATATTATTGCAATTGAAAATAACTGTTTTCTATTTTTTATATATTTAAAAAATATATATTTTCCTGTGATGGCAAAGCTGAATTTTCAGCAGCCATTATTTCAGTCTTCAGTGTCCCTCAGAAATCATTCTAATATGCTGATTTGTTGTTCAATAAAAAATTCTTAGTTGAAATCGTTCGTACTGCTTAATAGTTTTGTGGAAACCATGATACATTTAGTTTTTCAGGATTCTTTGATAAATAGAAAGTTCAAAAGAACAGCGTTTATTTGAAATAGAAACATTTAGTAAAATTGTAAGTTTTATCATTAACATTTATATATATATATATATATATATATATATATATATAAAACACTTAAGAATATCATAAAGTGACTGACCAGTTGCTAAAATTGCCAATCTGTCCTTTCTAACAAAAATACACACAGATGAAAAACAAATAAAAGAGGGGGAGATATAACACATATATTTTTTAATATAATTAAGATGTTAAGAAGACTAAACTAAAATAAAGTTTCTACTTTTGGATCTGAAGTCATATCCAGATGAGGCTCAATGTCCTATTGTCATATGGAATGGAACATAAAGGAATAGTTGGACAATGAAGTAATAATTCACCTAAAAATGAAAGTTCAATAATTTACTCTCTCATGTTGTTCGAGACCTGTATTATTTTCTTTCTTCTGTGCAACACAACAGACAACACATTAAAAGATTCCTTAAGAGGTTACGTCAAAGGTACAGTGGGTACGGAAAGTATTCAGACCCCCTTAAATTTAGGTTCCATACAAATCTATTAAAAAAGCTTCAGTCAGTTAGATCAACACATCTTCCTTTTAGAGTAATGTGATGCTGTAAATTAATCCATGACAGCACATTTTCTAGTCAAAGAAAGAGTGCGTAAGAGAATGAAAGTGATAGGCAGTTACCTGTGTATGCACTTCTTAAAAAAAGTCCAGTTAATGGCAATAATAATGAAAAACAAATAAAGGCTTTGTTTTTATCTGCGGTGTCCGGTATAAACAGGGAAGTAGAACAACACAGATGGCATTTAATATTTTAGTACAGCTGCTATTTGTATACTCACATATTAAGAACGAATTTGCCTACAGATTCCCCCAAGTTGCCACAACGTAACTGGAATAGATATTCAAATCCATGAAGCAAAACGCTAAACAATGATAAGACTTATCATGGCCCTTCTTAATGTCTGTAAAGCCCTCTTAACGCCCTCTCATCTGCATTTGCACAAAAAAACATACATAAACAGTGGAACAAACAAATGGAAAAAAGGATATTTATAAATGTAGAGTAACTGATGGTGGGGTGTGTGGAAACACATTTCGCCTCTGATTTGCCAGCAGAAATATTTGCCTATACTCACAATGCATTCTGCCCTAAAGCAATGTCCCAACCACTCTCGATATGCCAAACACAAATACTTTCCACACTCTCTTGCAAACAAAATGTAAATCACAAAATATACAGTACACTGCAACTACAGCAGTTTAGCTATTAGAGTTGTTTTATTAGCAGTCATATAACAGCATTTATTAGTAATGATATGTCTTTAAGGAATATTCCATCTTTTCATTTTTGTTGATTTTTATTATTCCACATTTGAAGGAATAACACAAATGCAAAGTAATAGAATAAAACTCTGCACAGAATAAAACATATACAAGACGTTTCCGTTCCATATCCTAGACTTGGAACGGAAGTCTAGGATATGGAAGACTTCCCCCCCCCAGCATTTATCAGGAATGATCGGACTGATGGTCAGGACTGAACCATCTTTTTTTGGGGATCATATATATAGCGTTTGAAGTTCAGATGTATGGTGACTGGTTGAGCATCGGGCTTAGTTTCCTCCAATTTGGAGGATTCATTTTTGGCCCCACCCTTCCCCTTCTTCTTAGAGGACGAGGATAGAAGCTGCTTGGTTTCTTCTTTCAGCCCCTCTAACAGAAACAGAAACACAACGTGACTAGACAGAATGTATCCCTCATGTTTTGGCCGGATACAATTATCATATGATTATTTGTTTTAAACAGAAATTAACTGCTGCATAAATCAAAATTTCATGGCAAAAATATTTTAAATCTAGACCGACTTTTTCTCAAGCTAGGCAATAATTTGAGGTAATGTAGATTACAAAAATGCTAAACATCTTTACTTGTGTGGCTATGGATGCAGTCATTCTACTCCATTTCATTGAGCCTGAAGTGAGGGGTGTGCTGTAATGTGTGTGTACGTATATTTGTGTGGCTGAGGTCTACCTACACAAAGTGAGCCTTGAGGGTCAGGAAAAGGATGCGAGTTTTTTTTTTTTGCACTTATACTTAAGATTCAGCATGCATTTTTGGTGTGTGTAACTTTAAATGTGAGTAGCTTTTGAGTATGCGGAATGAGTATACGGATGTATAAATATGCAAGTCACCTGACAAGAAACTTAGAGGAAGGAGGTAAAAAGGGGCCAAGAAAGAAGTAAGGGCGAGTAAAAGAGAGTGTTTTTGTCTTTGCTTACCTGGAATTCTGATTTTGATCTTGCCACTTTGGCCGAAGCCACCTTCAATGGAGCCCGTTTCTCCTGTCGACAGTGTAACTTTTAAACCCACAAACAGCTGAAGGTTCGTCTCCTTCTTAAAAAGGTTTCGACCAATCACAGTGTAGTCATCTGTCACCTGACCAAAGATACAAAATTGGAAAAGAAAATTGGCAAAACTGCTTGGCTAGAGCCAGAGAACATGAAGTGTTCAAAAGAAATAAATTCTAAATTATATATATATGTATATAAAATCATGTATAATATGTACATTACCATTACAATTCAAAACGTTTGGGGTTGGTAAGATTTTTTTTTTTAGTTTCTTATGTTCACCAAGGCTGCATTAATTTGCTTAAAAACAATAATATAGTGAAATATTATCACAATAAAAGAACTCTTTCCATTTTTATATATTTTCAATTATTCCTGTGATGGCAAAGCTGCAGCCATTACTCCAGTCTTCAATATGATTCTTTAGAAATCATTCTAATATGCTGATCTGGTGCTCAAGAAACATTTCTTATTATTGCCAGTGTTGAAAACAGTTGTGCTGCTTAATATTTTTGTGGAACCCATGATACATTTTTGTCTGGATTATCTGATGAATAGAAAGTGCAAAAGAAACATTTATTTGTAAAAGGAATCTTTAACCAAAAAAACTTTTACTGTGACTTTTGATCAACTTAATCCTTGCTGAATAGAAGTATTAATTTATCTAAAACAAATCTCACCCCAAACCTTTGAATGGAAGTGTAAATATTTATAGTCACCCGTTCCACTGCTCCTTCTTTCTGCTTGTCTTTGCTGATTTTGAGCCGAGGCAGTGTTGTCTCTGTGTAGTTTTTGTCCTCAAAGCCTTCCAGAAGCTTTCCATGAAAGGCAAGCCTGCATGTGTTACCATGGATATCTGAGTCCAGTCGTGACCCAATCACTAAGCAAAGTGGTGGACATGTGACTGGTCGTTCAAACTCAAGTAAAGCCCATTGCTGTGGTTCCCCTCTCCCACCTTCTGTCTGACAAGTCAAAAATTCATCCAGGTGATGAAACTCCCAATCAAATGAGAAAAAGTTTGCACTTTGCTCTTGAGAGGTGGGGCTACAGTCTCCATTTTCGTTCCTGGGAAGCACTCGATTGAAGAATGAGATACGTGCCATAACAGTTTCGTGTCCAACAGTAATGTGAAACTTTGCACGGCTACCAAGTGCTCCACGATAGTATTCAATCTTTTGGACAGATATAATAGCAGCAAAAAGAGTCTGCAATGAACCTGGTGTGCATACTACACCTCGTTCTAACAGTTTTGGGTCAAACTGGGTCACACACACACCGACCCTATCCCCTTGCATAGCACTAGGAACTGGCCTTCTTTCTGCTTGTCTTTGCTGATTTTGAGCCGAGGCAGTGTTGTCTCTGTGTAGTTTTTGTCCTCAAAGCCTTCCAGAAGCTTTCCATGAAAGGCAAGCCTGCATGTGTTACCATGGATATCTGAGTCCAGTCGTGACCCAATCACTAAGCAAAGTGGTGGACATGTGACTGGTCGTTCAAACTCAAGTAAAGCCCATTGCTGTGGTTCCCCTCTCCCACCTTCTGTCTGACAAGTCAAAAATTCATCCAGGTGATGAAACTCCCAATCAAATGAGAAAAAGTTTGCACTTTGCTCTTGAGAGGTGGGGCTACAGTCTCCATTTTCGTTCCTGGGAAGCACTCGATTGAAGAATGAGATACGTGCCATAACAGTTTCGTGTCCAACAGTAATGTGAAACTTTGCACGGCTACCAAGTGCTCCACGATAGTATTCAATCTTTTGGACAGATATAATAGCAGCAAAAAGAGTCTGCAATGAACCTGGTGTGCATACTACACCTCGTTCTAACAGTTTTGGGTCAAACTGGGTCACACACACACCGACCCTATCCCCTTGCATAGCACTAGGAACTGGCTTTCGAAACATCTGCACAGATTTGACCTTGCGAGTTACCTGAGGAATAAAAAAAAATCTGAAATAAGGAGCTGATCATGTCAATACACTATGTAGCAAAATATCTGTTCACCTACCATGGTGAAACTGATCATTTGGAAACAGTCAGAGAAATAAGAAAAAAGACGAGAATCTTTTTTTAATGCATTTTGTGCAGTTTGCATGTATACTACTGTTCAAAAGTCTGGGGCCGGTACGTTTTTTAATTTTTTACAAAAAAATACTTTATTTATTTAATAAAAAAATCCAATAAAAACTGCATTGTGAAACAATATTGTGAAATATTATTACAATGTAAAATACCTGTTTTCTATTTAAATATATTTTGAAATATAATTTATTCCTGTGACGGCAAAGTTTAATTTTCAGCAGCCATTACTCCAGTCTTCAGTGTCACATGATCCTTCAGAAATCATTCTAATATGCTGATTTGGTGCTCAAGAGACATTTGTTATTATTATTGATATTCAAAGCAGTTGTGCTGCTTAATATTTTTGTGGAAATGGTGATACTACAATAAATAGTAAGTTCAAAAGAACAGCATTTATTTGAAATAGAAATCTTTTGCAACATTATAAACATCTTTACTGTCACTTTCGATCGATTTAATGCATCTTTGCTGAATAAAAGTACATTCGCTTAAAGAAATCGTACTCACCCCAAACGTTTGATTGGTAGTGTATGTATTGTAGAGCTGTGTGTAGAAATACATAAATACCTTTAACGCTGGTATCTCCACAGTATCATTGACACAGAGTGACCCTTGTAGGATGGTGCCAGTAATGACTGTTCCCTGGCCACGGATGGAGAAACAGTGATCTACAGCCATCAGAAGAGAACCCGATGGATCTCTATGAGGAAAGAAGGCTTGGGCCTTCAGTAACTGAACACAAAGACAGAGACGTCTTCAAAAATATGATCCACACCTTGCAAAATACAGTAATGTCTAAAGGTCTGAAACCTAAAATCACCCTTTTGCTTTAATAAAAAACATTGACTCAAGTTAGTATAAACTCCACAAGTTCTTGCAAAACCTGATCTGTTATCCAGGATTTGAAAATGTTCCATTGTGTTTATTAATGGAAAGAAGGAAATCTTTTGCAATTATCATTTGTATGGTCAATGTCACAAATTTGCCTAAATTTGACTTAGTGTCCTGTAGTGATGGGCGGTATGCCGGTTCATACCGAATACCGGTTTTTATTTTTGTTATGATATGAATTTTGAAAATACCGCAATACCGGTATATGTCACTTAAACAACGTTCGGAACGCGACACTGTTTGAAAGGGGTGTTGCACTGTGGTGAGGGAACAGCTGTATGTGTTACTAAGCGTGAAATGGTTAACACCCGGTCATGCATGGAAAAAAAATACCGTCTTGTACGGTGAAACCAGTATAATTTTGAAAAATCCCGTGATATAAATTTTTGGTCATACCGCCCAGCACTAGTGTCCTGTATATATTACTTCTTTGACATCATAACTTTTCTTTATTTAGGCATTTTCAAACTCCTAAAACTTTATTCTCATTTCCATGTTTATAGGGGGAAAAAATGTAAAGTTTAAGTTTAAAAATGGTCTCAGACTTTTGGATCTTGAATCTGTGCTACTGAACACACCCACTAACTCACGTCTATGAGTTCAGTTATTCCTTGTGGCTCGTCTGTTTCTGGGAACTCAGGACCACCAGGCTTTGCTGCCACAGCAATAATAGCGCAGCCTTTAAATCTGACAAGTAAAAAGTCAAGTCAATTTTATTTGTATAGCACAATACACATGGTTTCAAATCATCTTTATAGAAACTCATGATGTTAATGTTTATAACATCTATAAGATCTCGTGTGACAGATTTGACCACAATATAAACAATCAAGCAGTTTAGATTTGTTATATATGTTGTAAAAAAAAATCTGTGAAATTTACGTAAAGAAAAAAAAAACAGCAGCTGAAGTTGCCAGAAGTTAAAGAAAAACGGCAGCAATTTACATTTTTTTTCACTGTAAATTTTAAGATGACTTGTTCTTTTTTATTTCCAAAAACTGTAAATTATAGTCTATATAGCATTTAAAGTCTTTTACCATTAAAATTACAATCATTTTTTACAGTCTGAACACATGGCAAAATGTGTAATATGTCTAATATACAGTTAAACATGTGCTTGACAGTGTCTACCTTGTGTTCTCAAGAGTTTTGTGCATCCTCTTGGTCATTTTGTCAACAGCCGCCTGTCTCTTGTCACTAGGCAACAGGTCTGTTTTGTTGAGGATTACGATCATGTGGGAGCAGGTGAGCTGACCAATCAAAAGACACTCTGCTGTTTGTGTCTGCATACCTTTCACAACGTCAACCACCAACATCATCAGATCAATGATCTGAGCACCTGAATGCAAGTATACAGATGAGAGTAAAACATATAACTTCAACAATGACAAACATGACAAAGTACAGTCATCGCTGCTAGACAGTATTACAGAAAGAGAGACCGAAAATAAGAGAAGTAGGAGACTGGGCTATTGCCTTTGCTTTCCCTCTGTTTCTCTCCCTCTCTCTGGCACTCATTCTTTCCTGAGAGATTCCCTCTGGGGGGAGAGAGGAAGTCAAGCTGGAACCCCGAACAGCCCCCTTCCGCCTTAATCAACCACATGTGCCATAAATGCTCACACACACACACACCAGTACCATCAATGCAATTACACTAGACATTCCCACTACACTGAGAGTTCTCTGGGTTTGTTTGGACCTGAAGGTTAACAAAAAAACCCTCTAGACATTGTTTCTCATCATCTATTTTGTTCATACATCCCTCTGTGAACATAATACCTATGAGATTGTGTATGTTAGAAAACAAGCCATGTGAGCTTTTAGTATGGAGGAATATTGATGTATTGCATGTATTGTACCAATAACTACCCATTAACAAATATGTGTGATTCCACTGTAAAAAAATTATTTTTCGTAGTTGTAAAGTTGTAAATAAGTACAGTAAGTATCTTGTTTTACAAGATAATACTATTTCAGCATTTCTACTTCAAAATTTCACGTTTAATTCAATGTAACTTGCCATTTCTTTGTAATTATTTGAGAAATTTACTAGCAATTTCTGAGTGAAAATTGTGTCAAAGGAACTCCTATACGAGTATTTTTTTTCAGTGTGTTAAAGACACTTAATTGTGTTTTATAATTTGGAAGTGCATTAAATGACAGAATCTGATCATGATAACATGTTGACAAAATGCTATTCTTTGCTGTAACTGTAAAAGGTGTTCTAATTCTAAATGCATTTTTATTTTATATTTTGTGACGTTTCAAGCTTAAACGCTCTTCATCAGAGCGTGACCGTTTAAGCTCGAAACGTCACCTGTAGCGAGAACATAAATACTTCTCTATCTCTGGAGCTGTGGTGTGCCTACTTTTGATGTTTTCGTTCTTATTTTTGTGTGGTAGAGCACCCACATTGAGCTTTTTTGGCCTAATTGATGTGCACTCTTGGACTGTTTTTTATTTTATATTTTGTACCATTACAAGTCTGTCATTAAAAGCAGATGTGTTTTGATTTGAAAACGTGATTTAACTCTATAAAGCCTACAGTATCGCATTTGAAACATGAATTTTTAATGTCCCTACTCCCTAAATGATCAGTATTATCAAAACTTATGAAAAAAAACCCTGTTGTACACTCTAATTGATAGTTCATACTATTTTAGCAAATAAAAGGCCTTTTAGTATAATTAAAAAAAAATAATAAAAAATCCCAACTTTAGGTAATGGTACACAAGTCTTTTTGATGTGATCTTTAATGATTTTTATAAAGTGAATATAGGAATAACTTTTATATTGTAATTAATATTTAATATTTATATTATCATTAACATTTACTGAACTGAAGAAATGTAGGATTACTCAATTATCCATACATCTTTTTTTATTTTTTTTTTAAATAATGTATCAAATATGAAACAGGTTTGAGGAACAAAAACATCTTAATCACTATTGTACAAGCATACAATATCATCTTACTAAAGACATATTATTGATAGATTTAGAGTGACGAATTATATTTAGATTAATTTAAAGCAAGTAGTCTGTTATACTAAAATAAAAAATATCATTGAATTACAAGCTCTCAGAATTTCATCGAATAAAACTGATGTTTTTTAATCTTTGAATGCGAGCAACACTATATTCTCCTGCATCATACTATCAAATCTGATACAAACATAAAACACATATGCATATTTTTAAGATTTTCTTTTATATTTTGTATAAAAGTTCAACAAACTTCCATAAAAAATCTGACTATTATATCATATTTCATCTTTACAGTGTTAATATGACCACTTCAAATACTACACACACCACCTACTGATCAAAAGTGGTAGTTCTGGATAGAGTTTAAAATGCACTGACAGGTTTGTTATTCTTCAAGTAGTATGCTTATGATCAAATATATATATA
>NW_015552666.1:1159375-1162790 GCF_001515605.1 Sinocyclocheilus anshuiensis
TCAAATATATATATATATATATATATATATATATATATATATATATAAAAACATGATAACAGTTATAACAGGATTAAAAGACGTTTGTAGTGCGTGGTGAATTATATGATTAATACACTGATTCACGCAAACATAAAACCTGCAGTTTGATTGTGGTTTTATTCAGCCAAACTAATAAAAACCAACTAATTTACCCACTTACCCCCGATAATGGTGCGTATGAGGGATGCATGTCCCGGGCAGTCCACCAGTGTGAACTGCAGACTGTCGTATTGTCGGTCCCCGCAGGATTCTTTCAGGTGCTCCGGTAAGGGCACCGTAAACGCACTAAAGCCGAGATCCAGCGTGATGCCCCGCTCTTTGGACTGGGGGTTCTTGTCGAAGGCTGCGGTGGATGCGGTGCTGCTCAGCGCACGGGCAAGAGACGTTTTTCCGCTGTCCACATGGCCGAGGACACCAACGTTGAAGTTCAGCGTTTTAGGAGGACTGGAATCTGCCATCACTAGAACAGCGCGACTATTGGGGATCAGAGAATGAATGCGCAGACTTTGAACTGCTGACAGCAACGCTGCTGGTTCAACCCAACCAGCTCGATATTAAGTGATATTGTCAGTTAACCAAGTGTCTCTAATTTGGGTGGCAATATCTTCTTCTTAATTCTGATTTGAGAGATTAAATAAAATGCTAACGTAAACTGCTGCTCTTACTGTTTTCAGCAAACTTTTCTGAAATTTGACAGGTGTTTTTCCTGTGCTGCAAATAAACAATCCCTGGTGTAACAGCAACTCAACTCATAGGTTCCTCTTCGGAGCATTTGTTTTAGAAAAGGAAAATGCATCATGGGTCAAATAATATATAAAATGTTTCAATTGTTTACAGCATGTTTGTTTCACAATTAGGAGTTTATTTGTACTTCATACAGAAGACGAGTTTTGTGGAACTCACAGTGGCGCATCTTCGTTCCAGTACAACATTTCAAACGGCACACAAATGGAAAATAGGGGCGTATTCGCAGTGATCAGACGGACAATAGGAGCATCCAATGATTAAACAGAGTTTCCACAAATTGACCAATCGTTGCAAAGAACGACAAAAAAAAAAAAAACGTTTCCAGGGCGGTACTTCCTCAAATCGCCTTAGTTACCCACATTGAAACGCGGGTCTCTTGTGTTTGATTTCAACGGCCTTTCGTGTAATAGGCTTGAAATTAGTTTACTCACTTTTTAGATTGTTTAAATAACTGATAAGAAACATGAAGATCGAAGAGGTAAAAAGCACAACCAAGACGCAGCGCATCGCTTCTCACAGCCATGTAAAGGGTCTCGGGCTGGATGAGGCCGGTAATGCTAAACAAGCCGCGTCCGGACTAGTGGGGCAGGAGACAGCTAGAGAGGTAACTTCGAGATCAATTTCATATTTTGCCCGTTTGTTAATGAATGCAGAATCAGTAAATTTGATTACACTCATTATTATATGGTCTTTTGCATTTAACTGGTTGCTTGTGAAGAACGAATACAAAGTGTCTAATTAATGGTATGTATTCAGGAGCAATATAAAATGCGTATGTGTATTTCACTTTCACCAGGAGTATTTTACTGTGGTTATAACACATCCTGGTTTTGCAGACTTTTAATATTTGTAATATTTCCTGTAGTTAAGCTACTTGATATTATTATATTATTCGTTTATAAAGGACAACATGTTGCTGTAAATCCTTTCCATTTTCAAAAAATAGAAAAGATAAACATGGCTTTATTCTTTATACTTTATTCTTACCTATTTATTAGGCTTGTGGTATCATTGTAGAGCTGATTCGTTCCAAAAAGATGGCTGGCAGAGCCATTTTACTGGCCGGACCACCTGGAACAGGCAAGGTAAGGACTGACAACCTTTATTTTAACAGTCATTGTCAATAGTTTCAGAGAGTGTTTATGGTTTGATAATTGTATTTCTGTACCCTGCAGACTGCTCTAGCATTAGCCATGGCACAGGAATTGGGAAATAAAGTGCCATTCTGTCCTATGGTGGGCAGTGAAGTGTATTCATCAGAAATCAAAAAGACTGAAGTGCTGATGGAGAACTTCAGAAGAGCCATAGGTGAGCTCTCATGGAAAGAACCCATATCTGTGCACCATAACCTGTAAAAATGCTATTATAATAGTTAACGTTTATTAATTTCTTTTAAGAGATGCACGCTTTTTATAATGAAGGTAAAAATGGTGAAAAACACATTCAAATACATTTCAACTTGTCGTGCTACTAGTTAGTAAATAATTCCCCATGCACACACACTGTAGCTTGATATTAGTCATTAGACTCAAAACTGTGTGGAGTGGACTGTGTGATCAAGTGAGATATGCATGCACACATTATTACAGTGCTGACAGAGAAATACACTGGCATTGGCAATTGAACACACACGGGTGAATAGATTCACTGGTATTTAATAATATATAATGAATTCTGTAGATTTTTAAAAGCGTATAAGTAGATCCACTAGTATTTAATATGTTAGCATTGTTTATATGTTCCGTTCATTCTTGTACCTAAAATACTTAATAATTAATTATATGAATATTTATTAATTAATTATAATAATTATTATTATTAATTATTAAATTATTAAAATTAATATTTTTTGATTGTGCAGGTCTGCGTATCAAGGAGACTAAGGAGGTGTATGAGGGAGAGGTCACTGAACTGACTCCTTGTGAGACGGAGAACCCAATGGGGGGCTATGGAAAAACTATCAGTCATGTCATTATTGGTTTGAAGACAGCAAAAGGCACCAAACAGTTGAAGGTAAGGAAGTGAAAGCGCTTTTCTTGCATACTTATATTTCAAAGATAAGGAGCTGGATCGAAGCCGATTTTTTTGTCCGTTTGAAGTTATATCTCATAGCGTTTGTTATGCTTATGCAGCTGGATCCCAGTATCTATGAAAGTCTGCAGAAGGAGAGAGTGGAGGTCGGTGATGTTATCTACATCGAAGCGAACAGTGGGGCAGTCAAGGTATGGACGGATTTCCTTAACTATTCTCTCTCCTCCCTATATCTGCTCTTGGCATGTTGAAGCAATCTTTTGTCAGTGCAGGTGGACAGGTAGTCTGGCAGCGGTATAAAACACAAGATTATCTTTCATATTATTGAAAGAAATTAATACTTTTATTCAGCAAGAATGCATTAATGTGAAGTGATAGTAAAGACATTTATTAGGTTACAAAATATATAAATATCACAAATATAATATAATGTTACAAATAGTGTTGTCACGGTACCAAAATGTCAGTATTCGGTACCGATACCAGTGAAAATCCACGGTTCTCGGTACCAATTTCGGTACCAAAGCAAAACACAAAAACATGCTAATTGAACAACATTTTTATTAATAACGTTAAACAAAAATTTAATGTACAA
>NW_015552666.1:1162800-1186497 GCF_001515605.1 Sinocyclocheilus anshuiensis
GTACCGACTTGGTACCGAAATACCGGGTCTTTTGACAACACTAGTTACAAATGCTGTTCTTTTTAGCTTTATATTTTTTAAAGGATTTTGAAAAAAAAATACAATTTCTACAAAAATATTAAGCAGCACAACTTTTTTATATATTATATATTTTTTAACTTTTTAAAATATATTCAGATTTTTAACTGTCACTATTTCTTTTTCTTTCTTTTATTTTTTGTATTTTTGATCAAATAAATGCAGACTTGGTCAGCATAATAGATTTCTTTCAAAAACATTTTGAAAGTAGTGTACACACATATATGGTTGCACAACTCTAGTATTTCAACAAAATCCTACATCACATAAAGTGCAGTACACTTCCCTTGTAAATAAATTGACCCTATTTAATGGTCCCAAAATCTCTCAAGGCTTTTGAGTTCATTCATAATCAGTCCTTTTGTTTTTGGTCTGCAGAGGCAGGGACGATGTGACACGTTTGCAACAGAGTTTGATCTGGAGGCGGAAGAGTACGTACCTCTTCCAAAAGGTGATGTACACAAGAAGAAAGAGATTATTCAGGATGTTACACTTCATGACCTGGATATTGCTAATGCAAGACCTCAGGTATGTGCACACAAACATCATGTTTTCCAGCATTTCAAGTGGATCCCCATAATGCTGATCATATGAGCGTACTGTGTTTTCCAGGGAGGCCAGGACATACTTTCTATGATGGGTCAAATGATGAAACCCAAGAAGACAGAAATCACAGGTATCATACATTATATACTGATAATCATAACAGGATCTTTAATGAAGCCTTGTTTAACTTTTGTTTATCTTTTTTTTGTGTGTATTCTGTATTCAGATAAACTGAGAGGGGAGATCAATAAGGTGGTGAACAAGTACATTGATCAGGGTGTGGCAGAGCTGGTTCCTGGTGTTCTGTTCATTGATGAAGTTCACATGCTGGACATCGAGTGTTTTACCTACCTACATCGAGCACTGGAGAGCTCCATTGCTCCCATCGTAGTGTTTGCATCCAATCGAGGAAACTGCCTTATAAGGTGTGTTTTTGATACAATGGGAAACGTAGTCAATTAAATTAGCTTTGTCTCACTTTTGTAGGATATTAAGTGACAATTTTACAGTAAAGTTCAGTTAGTTAACATTAATGGATTAGGTATTATGAACTAACAAAGAACACAGCATTTATAAAAATTTTTGTATTTAACATTTTTAGTTAATTTTTATTCGGCAACACTTCACATAAGGTCCCATTAGTTAATGTTTGTTATTGCATTAACTAATGGTAACTAACAATTATCATTTGTGACCCTGGACAACAAAATCAGTCATAAGGGTCAATTTTTCGAAATTGAGATTTATACATCATCTGAAAGCTGAATAAATAAGCTTTCCATTGATGTGTGGTTTGTTAGGGTAGGACAATATTTGGTCGAGATACAACTATTTGAAAATCTGGAATCTGAAGGTGCAAAAAAATAAAAATATCGAGAAAATCGCCTTTAAAGTTGTCCAAATAAAGTTCTTAGCAATGCATATTACTAATCAAAAATGAAGTACTATTTGAAAATCTGGAATCTGAGGGTGCAAAAAAATCAAAATACTGAGAAAATCGCCTTTAAAGTTGTCCATATGACGTTTTTAGCAATGCATATTACTAATCAAAAATGAAGTTTTAATATATTTAGAGTAGGAAATTTACAAAAATCTTCATGGAACATGATCTTTACTTAATATCCTAATGATATTTGGCATAAAAGAAAAATCAATAATTTTGACCCATACTATGTATTTTTGGCTATTGCATTGCTACAAATATACCTCAGCGACTGGTTTTGTGCTCCAGGGTCACATTTGTTGCAGTATCTATTCAACTGTTCATTGTTAGTTCATGTTAGCTTAGGTCCATTAAATAATATTAACAGATACAACTATTTTTAATATTTTAGTAAATGTTGAAATTAACATAAACTAAGATGAATAAATGGGTAACACTTTACAATAAGGTTCATTAGTTAACAGTAGTTAACTGTGTTAGTTAACATGAACTAAGCATGAACAATACTTCTACAGCATTTATTGATCTTAGTTAATGTTAATTTAAACATTTAATAATTCATTATTAAAATCAAAATTTGTATTTGTTAACATTAGATAATGCGCTGTGAACTAACATGAACAAACAATGAATAACTATTTTCATTAACTATCATTAACAAAGATTAATAAATACTGTAACAAATGTATTGTTCATTGTTAGTTCATGTTAGTTAATACATTAACTAATGTTAACAAATGACCCCTTATTGTAAAGTGTTACCAATAAATGCTTTGGAAGTATTTTTTCAATGTTAATTCATGTTAACTATTGTAGTTAACTAATGGTAATAAATGGAACCTTATTGTAAAGTGTTGCCGTTTATTTATAAATATATTATTGTTAATTGTTTATTTCTGTTCATTATGTAAATTAATGTTAATTTATACAACTTGTTAAAAATATATTAATATATGTAAAAATTCACATTACCCTACATTAAAGGGATACTCCACCCCAAAATGAAAATTTTGTCATTAATCACTTACCCCCATGTCGTTCCAAACCCGTAAAAGCTTCGTTTGTCAAGTAAATTACACTGTCAGGGTCCAGAAAAGTATGAAAGACATCGTCAGAATAGTCCATCTACAACCAGTGGTTCAACCGTAACATTATGAAGCGACGAGAATACTTTTTGTACGCGAAGAAAACAAAAATAACGACTTTATTCAACAATTCGTCTCCTCTGTGTCTTTCCGCATCACCGTAGCGCCATTTTGGAGAATAACAACTGAACGCAAGCAGCCTACGCTCTTCTGTGTCAGCCGTGCAGCCGTCAGCCTGTTTTCGTTCAAATAAAAGCGTAAATACACGTAGAAAACGTAACCTTGTGTCGCGGCTGACACAGAAGCTTGTTCGCTGCTTGCGTTCAATCAATATGTTACGGTTGAACCACTGATGGCAGATGGCCTATTCTGACGATGTCTTTCATACTTTTCTGGACCCTGACAGTGTAATTTACTAGGCAGTCAATGGGACAAGTCACAAGCCTCCCGGTTTTCATCCAAAATATCTTAAATTGTGTTCCAAAGACGAACGAAGCTTTTACAGGTTTGGAACGACATGGAGGTAAGTGATTAATGACAACATTTTCATTTTTGGGGTGGAGTAACCATTTAATAGTTTATTCGTAGTTTATAAATTGTAGCTTCTACTTTTAAATAAGTGTAATAATCATGTAATAAGTGCAATAGAAATTTCTTTCTTTATTGTCACTGATTCCACTGGGGATCGAGTCTTGATTATCAGAACTATGCTGTACACTCCTCAAGAAATGAAACAGGTGGGAGGTGGGCTTTGCATCAAAACAAGTTGCTACTTACATCTTTTATGACATTCTGAAAGATGAAGTAGACATTACATGCTGTTGTTTAATTTGCATGTTGCTATAGATCATAAAGATCCGAGCTCAGACTGAAGGAATCAACATCAGCGAGGAGGCTTTATCTCATCTTGGCGACATCGGTACCAAGACTACACTCAGGTAACACTGATTACTACATTTTTAAAAACATATCCTATTGATTTAGATTTGTCATAATTATTTATGTCTTGCTAATGGCATTCTCAGTTATTCATTATCATGAATTTATCATTTCTGCGATTTGGTTATTTTGGCTAATGTGTGTTTGTGTGAATGCAGATATGCAGCGCAGCTGCTAACCCCTGCCAGTCTGCTGGCACGAGTTCAGGGGAGGGAAGTAGTCGAAAAGGAACAAGTAGAAGAAATTAATGAACTCTTCTATGATGCAAAGTCTTCTGCAAAAATCCTGCAAGATCAGCACACCAAATTTATGAAATAACTCCAGCACTCTCGCTCACATTCTTTGTACGGTCTGCTTTAGTTTGCTTTACTGGTTTAGTTCACATTTGTCATGACATTATATCAGTATGACAGCTGTTTTAAGCTAGTTCAACATCAGTGCATGGCTAATGTATTGTTCTACCTAATTTTGTCAGTTGTTAGTCAGAAGAACAGGAAAGAAAACATTCTCTCCATAATTAACATGCTTAGACAACCTAATTTCTTTAGTTTCATCCCACAGTTTTTGTTATTCTTCTGTAGGGTAAGTTTTCCATTGTCCTGTCTGCTGTTCAATTTTTTGTTTTGAAAATAAATATTTTTTTGATAGTAATGTGAAATAAAAATGGGACCTTTTTAATGACATATTTCATTTTCACACAAAAACGAATGCTTCTTTTCAATTTAAAACTAAACCAACAAATTATGTATTCATGTATTTATTTATTTTCCATAAAAACTTAAAACTAGCATTGTGGGATATTTAAGGAAAAAAAAAAGTATTATTCAGTTTTAATTGTTTACAGCCTTTTTTAATTCAGGAAAAAAGTTAAGAAATATTAAAAAGTACATTGAGGTACATAAGATCAGTCTAACTATTAATATCGTTTAGCTGTGCTGTTGAATGGTTACAGTGTTCATACAAAAACTTCAGTTGTTTTCTATGTTAATGCTTTAGATTCATTTATAAATACATGTTTTAGCTGTATGATTTAGTGAAATAATGGTTCCATAGTGTTACTTTTTCTTGCTGGGTTTGTTAAAGGCAGTCTCAGATCCTGAGCGAGCTTTGCTGAAGATGGATGGCGCGACCTTCCCAGCTCGTTCTAACAGCAGAGACAGAAAGAAAAGAATCAGAACACACAAAAATACAAGCTACATAATCCGACACTTTTGAATTTCAGCCACCTCAATACAAAGTGCTCCATTTATTTAAATTATATGTGCTTGAATTGACAAAATACAAACTAGATTTGAACTAAGATATAAAACATAGGTCAAATACAAATTTCACATTCTTAGTGGTGTACACAATCTTTTAATAGTCTGATAACTTACTGGTGACTTTTTTTAATTTAAGGGAACATTGATAGTATATTTATAAAATGGTGATAAATGAGTATGTAGTAAAAATGTTACAAATGACAAAATGTTCATTTTGGGGTGGAGTATCCCTTTAATAAGTGTTGTAAAATTATTGTTCATTATTAGATCATCATAGTTTGCTGTGACCAGCTATTAGAATGATCCATTTGATTGGCAAGTGTACAGTTATACATAATAATGTGTTAGGGGAACAGAGGATATCAGCTCTCCTCACGGTATTCCACTGGATCTGCTGGATCGAGTCTTGATTATCAGAACTATGCTGTACACTCCTCAAGAAATGAAACAGGTGGGCATTAAAATTGTCAAAACAAGCTGCTTAAAAATAAAGTTTTTACATTATAAAAGATGAATTAAACATTTCATGCTGTTGTTTCATTTGCATGTTGCTATAGATCATAAAGATCAGAGCTCAGACAGAAGGAATCAACATCAGCGAGGAGGCTTTATCTCATCTTGGAGAGATCGGTACCAAGACTACACTTAGGTAATACTTTTTACTGCGTTTTGAAATACATATCTACTTATTTAGATTAGCATTGAACTGTCATATTTATTTCTGTGCTGCTTGCATTCTCATTATCATGCATTTATAATTTAAGCAATTTGGTTTGGTCATTTTGGCTAATGTGTGAGTTTGTGTAAATGCAGATACGCAGTGCAGCTGCTGACCCCTGCCAGTCTGCTGGCACGAGTTCAGGGAAGGGAAGTAGTCGAAAAGGAACAAGTGGAAGAAATTAATGAACTCTTCTATGATGCTAAGTCCTCTGCAAAGATCCTACAAGATCAGCACACCAAGTTTATGAAATAAATGTACAGCCTGCTTTAGTGTGCTTTACTGGTTGTTTAGTTCACATTTGTCATGACATTCTAACAGTATGACCGCTGTAACCTGTTTTAAGCCAATTCAACATCAATGCATGGCTACTTTATTGTTTTACCTAACTGTGTCAGTTGTTGTTAGTCAAAAAACTGGTAGAAAAACAGATAAGAAAACATTCTCTATTTAATGTGCTTAGAAAACCTGATTTCTTTAGTTTCATCCCCCAGTTTTGTTATTTTCCTGCGGGATAAGTTTTCCATCGTCCTGTCTGCTGTTCTTTTTGTTTTGAAAATAAATCTTTTTTGATAGTAATGTGAAATATAAATGGGACTTTTTTATGACAAATATTTCATTTTCACACAAAATCAAATGCTCAACTTCTGTTCAATTTAAAACCAAACCAACAAGTTTATTTATTTATTATTTATCCAATAAACCTTGCAACTAAAGTAGCATTCTAGGATATTTTTCAAAAAATGTATTAAGTCCGTTTTAATTGTTTAAAGCCTTTTTAGAAAAATGGAAAAAAGTACATTTAGGTACATATTAAGATCAGGTTATCAGCTGTGCTAAATGTTGAACGATGACAATGTTCAAACAAAAACTACCGAGTTGTTTTCAATGTTAATGCTTTAGATTCATTTATAAATACATGTTTTAGCTGTATGATTCAGTGAAACTGGTTTCATAGTGTTACTTTCTCTTGCTGGGTTTGTTAAAGGCAGTCTCAGATCCTGAGCGAGCATTGCTGAAGATGGATGGTGCGACCTTCCCAGCCTGTTCTAAAAGCAGAGACAGAAAGATACTCAGGATACACAATAATACAAACTACAACATCCAACACATTTGAATTTCAGTTACCTCATTACAAAGGGCTCCGTTTATGTAAATTATACATGCATGAATTGACAAAAGACAAAGTAATTTTAACTGAGAAGTGAAGTATATAGCGTCAAATACAAATTTCTCATGTTTCATGTGTTAGTGTTTCTTAAAGATTCATGTGTTTCTTAATGATATACAATCTTTTAATAGTCTTGATGATAACTTAAAATTGAAGGGAACATTGATGGTCTGTTTATACAATGGTGATAAATTAGTACATTGTAAAATATTACAGCTGGGATCTTGAAGTTGAGATTATAAAAGGCTAGAAAAAAAAAAGGGATATCTTCAGGAATCAGAAACACAAATTAGTCAATATAAACACGTAAGACAAATGATAGACAATAAACATCACATAAAAAAAGTGTTTAGTAGAAGAGTGTCTTCCCCCGTGTTTTTGTGTTCTGACTTCCTGCTATATATGGAGTGGAAACATTACAAAAACCAGACACATATTACACCCGGCTCTTCTTTCTTCCTCTTGGCTCCAAGTCAAAAAAGGACACTTGGATTCAGTGACATTTTGATTCCACACACAAACTTCTAACTGAATGATCAGTTGCTGCTCGACTCACCGCATTCCTGCATCACTTCAAAGGTCTTGCTCTTCACCTCTGTTCCAGATGCCAATTTATCCTTGGCTCCAATCAAATCCTCTGCTTTTACCTCAGGCCTCTTAACTTCTTCACCCTGCTGAAGAGAAACAGAAAAATGAATGACAAGAAAAAATGATCAGAATTTCTTCTGTGGTCATCTTTCTCTTACTTGAGACATGGCCGACTCTCAAAATCAGTTGTGAAGTCCTATAGTCTTGCTGAAGATTCTGTTTTATACTGGTCGTAAGTGCATTTATACACAAACACACCCTTCCCTTGCAAAGTCCAATCCCAAATGGGCCATAATTCCTTTGGCCAAAGCATGAGTCACACTGTTCCTCCTCCCATTCAATCTCAGTCACTGTTCCCGTAGGGATATACACATAGTTATTTAAAGATGACATCTTCAGTACTTCAATTACTTCCAGCAGTTGAGAAATGAAAAGAGTTCATGGTTTGTGCCTTGTATCTGCTTTATTGTTCATGCTGGAGTGCTTCTAAATGACTGCATATGTTTGAACAGTTGTGTTTGTTCTTTTGAGTGTTGCTAAGTGATTGTTTGTGAATGTTAATTTGTCTCTCAGAGCAAAGAGATATTCAGGAAGGACTTGATGTCCTGCTATTCTTGAGTCTCTCTGTCCTAATGTTTTTATTTTCTTATCCCTTTTTACTGGTTTGCAAACTCAGGAAACATTTCATACAGCTTCATGATAGAATCTATGTTCAAAAGTTTGGGACTGGCAAGATTTTTTAATGTTTTTGAAAAAGTCTCTTGTGCTCACCAAGGCTGCATTTATTATATGTATACACCAAAAACAGCAATAATGAAAGGTTTGTGGGAGAGATTAATATGGACATTTTCCTGTGGTTTACTGCTTTTTTTATATGATGTATCGTTCTGCACTGTTATTGAAAATGCTAATAAAAAGATTTGAAATACAAAAACTGCAATAAAACAGTAAATACTGTTATAATTTAAAAGACGTTTACTTTAAAATGTAGTATATTCCTGTATGACAGAAATACATTTTCATGTTAAACAATTTTCCAGTAGTACATATTTTTAGGATTCTTTGATGAATAGAAAGTTCAAAAGTACAGCCTTTATTTAAAATAGAAATCTTTTCTGATAATGTAAAAGTCTTTACTGTCACTTTTGCTTAATCCTTACTGAATAAAAGTAGCATTGTTCTTTAAAAAAATAAAAATAAAAATCTTGCCGACCCCAAATATTTGAACAGTAATATTTGTAAATTAAATTTGGAAAACAGTGCAATCAGCAAAAAAAAGTTGTATTTGTTCCCAGATATTATAATAGTAGATAATATTTTCCAGTCTCATCTTACATGTTTTCAAAGACAGTGGTACCCAGTATCATTTGAATTTATTATATGTAAAACCATTTTGTACATCATTCATGTAAACAATCATTCATACAAAATTCACCACTGATTTATACAGCTACAGTATATCTAATAGTAACATTATGCAAAGGGTACCATTATCAATGTACACCTCTGGTATGTCTAATTAAAAATAAGCATTACTGTTCAAAAGATGAACAATCTTAATGCATTTGTAGTATTTCATAGTGATGAAGGAATGGCACATTGGAGCAGTAGTTGCATACTGGGGGACCCCTTGATATATTTGCATTACATTGCAATATTCTCTGTATTTGTTTTGTAATCAATCAATAAAATATTCTATAAGATATGTCCTGTAGGAATAGGAACCTTCAAACCATCAGTATCGTAGTGAACTACGATTGATGTCATAACCAAAACTGAACATAGAAGTACTGCATCTTCTGCAGCAAAAATTGAAACATTTTCAAGAAAACAAAATATGTTTGTGAAAAATTACACACAGTATTTATTTCTGGTTATTAATTTTTCTGGTCCATGACATGTTAGTGTCAGCTGCACCTCAGTGAGGTTTAGGCATCAGCAGCTTTCAAAATAAAAGCTCATGTATGTTTCTTGCTATATTTCGGTAACAACTGAGTCCTAACAAACTGCACAAGTCTCGTTTCCGTAAAAAATGCTGTGACGACCACACCCAGGAGACAAACTGCCCCCACGGCAACATGAACCAGCCTTAGCAACCAGCCACCATCACAGCAGAACATGCTCTGAAAGACAAAATAGTTACAAATCAGATTTCAATTTGCTCATCACAACAAACTGATATAATTAAACAATAAGGCACAGGCATGATACCTCTGAGCAGGCTGTGAGGATGGAGCTCACGCCAAGTGCAATAATGACAGCAGAATGTGGGCGGAGCCCCCACAGAGGTGTGTATTCACTTTGCAGAAAATAGCGATGTATGTAAACAATACTGTGAGTGATTCATAAAGCCATGTTACAGCAATTAGCCAAAATGAAGCCAAGGCCACCTAACATCCAGGTTAGCCAATAAGAAAGGAGAAGAAATGATGCTGACATGCCCAGCATCACCAGATTATATCTAAAAAGAAAGAGAGAAAAGCATGTTGTTTAGACAATTTCTTAGAAAAATGGAAAAGGCTTAAATACTTATCTGTCTTAGAAAACAGTTTGTAAATAAATTATATATATACATATATACTGCATATAACACTACAGTTTAAATGTTTGGGGTCAGTAAGATTTTTCGAAAGAAATTAATACTTTTATTATGCAAGGATGCATTAAATTAACCTGTAAGGATGTTACAACAATTTTTTATTTCAATCAAATGCTGTTCTTGAATAGCAAATAAATGTTGTTGTACAAATAAATGTATTCATACGAAGAATCCTTAAAAAAAATGCATCGTGGTTTCCACAAAAATATAATGCAGCACAAATTGATTCAACTGTGATAATAAGAAGAAATGTCTCTTGAGCACCAAATCAGCACATTAGAATGATTTCGGAAGGATCGTGTGACACTGAAGACTGAAGTAATGACTGCTGAAAATTCACAGGAAAAAATTACACTAAAATATATTAACATAGAAAACAGTTATTTTAAATTGTGATAATATTTCACATTATTACTGTTGTTATTGTATTTTTGATCAAATGAATGAAGCTTTGGTGAGCATAAAATACTTTTTTCAAAATCTTACAGACCCCAAATGTTTGAGTGGTACTGTATATATACAGTATAGTAATTATGTGTTGTTCACCTGTCAACCTCCTCTTTGCTCATAGCAGCAAAAACAAAACACTCTGTTACTCCATTAATGGCTAACAGCAGAACATAACAACTATAACACCGTAGAAGAGCCGGCCCTGCAAAATACACAAACAAACCATTTAAATGTTTACGGCACACATACAAATAAAAATGTATCCGCTATCCACTGTAAGCAATAAGCATATTAATGTTTTACCGGCTCCGCTGCTCAGAAGCTCCCCACCGTAGATGTCAAGTGCCAGATGAGAATATGCATAACCAAAAACTGTGATGATCAGACCAATCAAAAGCACCAGCTTCAAAAGACATTCCAGTACTTCAGCTGCCATGGAAACTTCCTCCTGTGGACCAATCAACATTTTACAGTTTGCCAACCCACATCTGGGTAGCTGCACTACATTAAATTAGGAACATAAACAGACACTGACTTGTTTTTGATATCGTACATCTCGTCCACGCTCCAGGACTTTAGCAAAGAACACATAGAAACTCTCCTCAATGGGCAAAAAAATAAATCTAGCCACCATTGAGCCCAGATTGTTTATTATATCATAAACCCCTGTAAATAGAAAGGAAAATAAGAATTATAATATGAATACGCTGTTTGTGTATAATAGCTTGTGTATATGAATGTACAAGCTCACCTTGGTCTCCAAAGTTAAGCACATTCAAAAACGTCATCACATAACGCTCGCCTATAAAATCAAAGCGAAATATTTATTAGAAGCATTTGAACATTCAGACAAAAAAATACTGCGTAATTAAGCATGATAGGCACTAACCTTCTGTAAGTATCTGTTTGAGAAATGACTGTTTGAAAAAGCTCCAGGTTAGTGTGGTCAACTTCCAGTTTAGTAGTGGCTAAAAACAAAAACAAACAAACAATGTAGTTGTTTCACTGAAACAAAAAATTATGTGGTGTCGTATTATAAAATAAGTCACCTCGTGATCCACTCTAGATGGCAGAAGGTCTGTTATGTGACTAACAGGGAACAATTTACTCTCTGCTTCCTCTGAGCCAAGGAAATGGATGAAGTATAACACGTAACAAAGCAACAAAAACCCTGCATAGACACACTGTCAAATAAAAAGCACACAGAATCAAGATTAGAAACCAGAAGACAACCAAAAACTATATATGTTCTATATGTTCAGTATGCAAACATGTAAAACATATATACCTGGGCAGCAGAGAAGATATAGAGTCCCCATTGAGGCGCTGAGACCACCATCACGACGGTAACAAGACATTTAGCAGTCATGGCTAAGCTTTCGGCAATCACCTGCGAATATGTGTCATTTGATCAGATACATTCATCTTATTCAATCTACAATGACAATATAAAGTGCAATATAAAGCATGATAGGCAGATTCTGACACCTTCAAACGGACGAACATGTGCGCATGTGCAAGAACCCAGAGGGGTTCAGCCAGCAGCTCTGTAAGTGCAGCTAGGCAGAACAATCCAACTGCGGGAACATAATGCGGGATGGACTCTGGATCAGGTGCCTGGAGCACCCACCACCACACACACACTAACAGCACACCCCACACACAACCCACAGGAAATCTAAGAGTTTGAGAAGAAGGTAAAAGAAAGAGAATAAAAAAACATTTAAATTTTAGGTGAACTATTCCTTGAAATTTCAGATATGATAGATTTACTTATTTCCTGTAAATCTCTGATTGTAATCATTCAATCCTTTTTTTATATATAGAGTTCATTAGTGCCTCCCCACGTTTCAGCGTGTTGGTTCCAGGGGTAAGCAAATTTTGGTTAATAAACCTACAGGTATTTCTGCTTACGTGAGCCATAACAGGTTGATGACTTTTCTCCAGTTACGCCCCGCCCCTTCGCTGATTAGACACGCCCTCCGGAACGCCTCCCTAGACAGAAACACCAATGTAGAATAGAGCAGCATCAACCTGTAACAAAAGCAAACGTTGCAGTTAGTGGGCCATAGAAAGGAATGTTCGAGTTTATGATTTGTACCTGCAAACCCACCTAACATTTACCACGCCTATCAGTTCCTTGGACACAAACCGCAAAGTAAATGCATTCAAGAGAAACGTCAACACTCGAAACATCACCTGCAACGTAAAAAAATATATCAACATACTGCTTTATTATATGTCTCTAATATAGGTGTATTTAGTGTGCTCAGAATAGCAGTGTGTGTGTATTAGTACCTGAAGCAGAACATTATAAGAGGCCAGTGTTGAAGCACTCTTGAGCACATCTTCTGAGCCCATTGTGAACTTTACTTTTTTTTAAACTCAACTATTGAAACTCACTAACAACAAAATCACCGAAATTAGCCGGTGGAACATAAACGTTACATTCGCTTCATTATACAGATATATTACTATGATACTGTACTACAATAGTCTCCATTTGGTATTTAACAACTGTACAAGTTGTCAAATGGTATACACTTCCGTTTCTCAGTTGAAAGATTTCAAAATAAAAGTCCGCGTATATCGGTGGCGTTTCTAATGACGCTTTGGGGGAAAATGGACGACTCGCGTTATTTTATAATTATTCAAAATGTTTATAATATTCTGCAATGAGACAAAAATCTATGTTCGACTGTACATTGTAGCACTTTTAACTTGTTGCAACTAACAGGAAGTTTTTTCTGGAAGGATTATGATTCACTAGATTCGAATCTTTTGCATCGAGTTCAACAAGATTCTTTCAGTCGCCCTTTCTGCAGGTTACACCGCCAGTGTGACAAGAATCTTTCTGTGTTATGAACAACTCAATTAATCATTCACTCGATTCATTACAATGACCGAGTCGATAAAAATGTGTCATTCATCAACAACAACACCACTACGGACCTGACCATTGCTAGAATGTGAGCCTTCATTAATTAAGTAGTCAGTAACTTTTCTAATCAATTTGTGTGTCCTGCTGTCAGCAAATATTTTATATGTGTACTTGGAAAGGGTTGCACATGGTTGCTTCATCAGAAATGCTCATCTCTGCTGCACAGAAGTTGCTGTGTCCTCGTAAAAAACGTTTATCTCCGGCCACATGTCTGGATGTGACTGTTCAAATAATGGCTGTGGATCTGGGCGTCAAACTTGCGCTACTTTACGACAGTAATGCAGCATCTCCAGAACAGCTTCAGATGTACCTCAATGCTCTACAGGAGTCTGGAGTTGTAACCAATCCACTACGGATTCTGTCAATTGATGGCAACACATTAATTTTTAATCGTGCCACTATCGAGTCCCACCTGGACGAACTGCTCCAAAGCAAAGGTCTCATTCTGATTGACGTATGTCCCTCAAAAAAACAAGCTGTTCTGGCTGGCTTTGAAAAGAAAACTGAGGATATGATCAAAACTCTTTCAGGATTCTTCATGAATGAGCTGGACAAAGGCTCCCCAGTGATTGTATTGGGAGAGGAGTTGTATAATGACTGGAACTTGTGCACTCTTTTTGGAATCCTGTTAGGCTATCCAGCCTCATACTGGTTTGACCAAACTAAAGGATTCGGGAACTGTCTGTGTATGACACCACTGGTGGTGTGCACCGTTTGTGTCAAATGGCACACCCATAACATAAATCATCGCTGTTGTCTTTACTCTTTCAGTGTTCCTGAAGAGCTATGGTCAGAAGTACAATGTCATGTGCAACAGTGGACTGAGCGTCTGAGAGAGAGATTTAACAAACAGCCAGTTCTGACTGATCTCTGCTTTTCTAGGGAAACTGTCACTTTGCCCTCTGTGACCCTTTGAATAAACCTGATTTATGTTTATTTTTTTATTATTAAATATGTGTTTACATTCATTATTTATTCAATTATTTGTTAATTTAATATTTTTTTCTCATGCATCACCTATTTTCAGTATCATTTATGCTCTTCATGGATTTCTTACCAAAGCAACGTGTAATAATGTGTGCATATAATAACTTCAGGCAGTGAATCTCAACCTTTTTTTTTATTTCAGATCCTTCAGATTCCCAGCTCCATGTTGGCACTCATTTTCTATAGGGTTCAGGTCAGGGATCTGGGACAGCCATGGCAGATGCTTCATTTTGTGCTCAGTGACACAAAGCAGTCATTTTTGTGTTGATTTTGATGTTTGTTTTGGATCATTGTCCTGATGGAAGATCCAACCACGGCCCATTATGAGATTTCTAACAGAGGCAGTCAGGTTTAGATTTTTTTTTTTCTGTTGGTTTTTGATAGAATCCATGATGCCATGTATCTGAACAAGATGTCCAGGACCTCCGGCAGAAAAATAGGCCCACAACATTAAAGATCCAGCAGTATATTTTACTGTGGACATGGGGTACTTTTTATCCCTGTTTGCACCAAACCCATCTGGTGGGTTTGCTGCCAAAAAGCTCTTTTCTTTTAGTTTCATCTGACCATAAAAGCCAGTCCCTTTGAAGTTCCAGTTGTGTCTGACAACTGAATATGCTGGAGTTTTTCTTGAAACACCTCCCGAACAACATGTGGTGATGTAGGGGCCGTTTGAACCCAAGATTCAACTAATCTCTGCAATTCTCCAGCTGTGATCCTTGGAGAGTCTTTGGCCACTCAAACTCTCCTCCTCACCATGCATTAGGACGATATAGACACACGTCTTCTTCCAGGCAGATTTGTAACATCTTTAGTTGATTGGAACTTCTTAATTATTGCCGATGGTAGAAATGGGGATTTTCAATGCTTTAGCTATTTTCTTACAGTCACTTTCTATTTTATGAAGCTCAACAATCTTGTTCTGCACATCAGAACTATATTCTTTGGTTTTACTCCTTGGGATGGATGAATAAGGGAATTTGGCCCTTGTGTTCCTCATATTTATAATCCTGTGGAACAGGAAGTCAAGGCTGCACAATTTCATGCTCCTAGTCACCCTGGTTTGCTAAAAAATTTAAATAATATACTTCAGAGATATTTTACTCATAAGAATTTCATAATGTGAGTTTCCCCCCACTTTCAATTGTTTTACTTAAACGAAAGGTTAGAATTTTGTGAATTTTTTGAATGAAAGATCACAGCCACCTTTACTCATATTTACCAAGGGTGCAAATATTAGTGGAGGGCACTGTATATCTAAAATTATATACATACATTATACTCAAAGCGATATATATAACAAATCTCAACTGCTTGATTGTTTATATTGTTTAAAAATGTAAACTAAATAATCGCCCAGCTCTAAACTTCTCAATGCAAGCAACTATAAGGCATGAAGATATTAAGATGTTATAAACATTAACGCCATGATTTTCTGTAAAATTGCTTTGAAACAATGTGTATTGTGAAAAGCATTATACAAATACAACTGAACATGACCGATATTTTCAGACAGAACAAATTTACATTTTTTAATGTGTTTCAATACATTTTAAAAACATCCTAGTACATTCACATATATTCGAAAATACATATTTAAATAGTCATTCATCTTTAACCAAACTTCTGTTAGTAAATAAAACAAGTCATAATCCATACAGCTCATTTAGAATGTCATCATTACCATTACTGTTTCCCACATTGATTCTTGAGAAGCTCTGTAACTTTTCAGAGAGTCAATTCTAGATGGGAAATGCAGTTGTCCCTATGAACCTACTTTATCATTTTGAAGTATTTAAGCTTAACTCATTAATGCCAATGCTGTATTCTGTATTGCACTTCAAACTCTAGCTAAAGAATGTGTGTATATGTTAAAGTAATTCTGTAACTTGAGGTAGAGATCTGTTGTTTTATGTAAGCAGCCTACAACCAAACCAAATCTATGTTCCAGTAATCTTGTGGCGAGGCGAATGCTGAGGTTCAGAATAGCTTCAAGGAAAAGAGTCCATTTCTCAGAGTTGAATTGCCGGCAGCACTTCTCCACAACGTGCACTCACCCTGATGTCAGTAAGATGATCAGCTCTCGTGGGTCCTATATTCACAATGGCTATTGGAAGCTTTCTTTCACTAGCAGCGAGAAGAAAGCGGTACCCTGAAAAAACCTAAAAAGGAAAACAAATGCCTTCACCTTTTTCCAAATGTCTTGAGAAAGTATTGAGACAAGGAGGAAAAATTCTTTGCATTATCTACATCAGGAATACTCATTAACTAGTTCAAACTCTAGTCAAACACACCTGAACCAACCACTCAAGGTCTTTGGGTTTACTTGAAGACTGCACTGGAACAGGGTTGGAACTATTTGTGGGGATCAGTGTTATTTTCGTATTACTGAGATACTATTGCTATTATAGTAAATACTATTATAGTATTATAATATATAGTAATGATACTATTATTATAATATTTTTAATTAGTTTAAATTTTTTACTTTCCATTTTCATTTTAATTATAATATTTTACTTTTATAAATATTTTATTATTTAATTTCTTTATTTTTAGTTATTTTACACTTCTACGTTGTTTGTTTTCGTCATTTTCACTAGTTTTTATGCTTTTTATATGCTTTTTATATTTATGCTATATAGTTTGTATTTATTTTTATTTCAGCTTTAGTTTCAGTTATTCTTGCATCAAGTTAAACTAAATGAAAATGAGAAATAAATGAAAGCTTATTCCTGCCACAGAATTAAAAAAGTAAAAAAAAAGGTAACTGACTTTCTCTCACAATAATTCAAAAGTTTTTTTTTCTCATATAGTTTATATTCGGAGACAAAAAAAAAGTAATAAGATGACAAAATTGCGAGATATAATTTAAGAATTACAAGGAAAAAAAAGTCGTAATTACCTTTTTTTATTTAATGGTGGAAACAAGCTTCCATAAAAATGTTACCTCTGCAACTAGCTGAAATAAAGTATTTTTTCTTTAATTTCAGTTTATTTTAACATTTATTTTACTTCAAGTATCAAAATTCTTTTGTGGTTTTAGTTTCAGTTAAGTATTATAACCCCGGGGATTTTGATTCAAATCTTTTAAAGGGGTCATATGATGCGATTTCAATTTTTCCTTTCTTTTTGGAGTGTTACAAGCTCTTGGTGCATAAAGAAGATCTGTAAAGTTGCAAAGACTGAAGCCTTAAATCCAAAGAGATATTCTTTATAAAAGTTAAGAGTCAACCACGCCTACCTAAAACGGCTCGTTCTAACACGCCCCCACATGTCTACGTCACGATGTGGGAAGATTTGCATAACGCCGCCCAAATGTTCACGCAAAGAAAGAAGGCGTAACTTTTATTCTCGCTGTAGTATTGTTGTTGCCGCCGCCGCCATGTCGTGAAGGCGCTGTGTTTCGTTGTGAAAGCGAAACTACTTTGTTTGGCCTTCCAAAAGAGGACACGACTAGAAATCAGTGGTTAAGTTGTATTTACAACACTGTTCCAGAACACTTCAACCCAAATATTCAGATGTGCGCAGCACATTTTATGGAGGACTGTTTCCTGGTAGAGTAGACTATAATGCCGGCTGTTCTGACTCACAGACTGCAAGTAAGTTTTTTATATTTAAAGGATTTGCCACTGATGATTCAAACGCGAGTTTTGAGCAGTGTAGAGTAGCGCTTGTTGTTTGTAATTTCTCCGATCACAAATGCAGACATGGTTTTATGTTTACGCGGCACAATGCAACGCAACGCATAAAAAGACAGTATAAGTCATTATAATCCGTAATTATGTCCCCACTGGATGCAACAAATGCCTCGTTTATAATGGGTTTTAATGTTTTTGTCTCGTCGCTCCGGGAGACGGCATCACAGTATGGTAAGGGGCGTAACATTTCCGTCACACGCTTGAGGTATTCGGCCAATCACAACGCACTGTATAGCTGGCCAATCAGAGCACACCTCGCTTTTCAGACCGATGAGCTTTGTAAAAATCGACGCATTTCAGAAAGGTGGGGCATAGAGGAGAAACAATAATGTACAGTATGTGGAAAATAATGTGTTTTTTGAACCTTAAACCGCATAAACACATTTCATTACACCAAATACACAAAATAATGTTCTTTTTAGCAACGTCATATGACCCCTTTAAATCCATTCACCTAAAAAGCTCTAAATGACCTTACAGCTCATTTAGAATTCCATGATTACATGAACGTTTCCCACATTGATTTTTGAGGAGCTCAGTAACTTTTTAGAGAGAAAATTCTAAATGGGAAATGCAACTGTCCCTATGAACCCACTTAAAATAATAATTTAAAATAATAAACTTGAAATAACAATTTTAAAGTATTTAATATAAAATATAAAGTTTTTCCTCTTAACTCGTTAGTGCCAATGCTGTATTTTTAATTGCACTTTAAACTCTAGCTAACTAACCAAGAACATGTGAATATGTCAAAATAATTCTATAAACTTAAGCAGCAATCTGTTGTATTATGTTTTTTACCCAAAAAATCTGTAAATGAACAATAATTTGTTCTTTGACTCCTTTATGTATGAGACATCATTACACCAGTAGATGGCAGACAGTGAGTAGGAATAAGTAACCCTGGTCTAGGTGAATAGGAAGTATTTTTTAAAAGTGATATTGATAAAGGGTTACTCACCTGAAGAGAAGATCCAGCCACAAGCACAGCATCAGACTCGGCCAGCTTATTATGCACAAAATTAACTGTAGTCCGGTTCACTACATCACCAAAGAACGTCACCTCAGGTTTGAGTACACCTCCACAGGCATCACATGCAGGTATTCTGAAGTTCAGCACCTGCTCGTCTTCCAGAAACACATCTCCATCTGGGGCCACAGCACCTGCACTTGCTGCCCAGCCAGGGTTAAGAGCTGCAAAACGCTTCTGAAGCTCGGCACGTATTCAGTAAAATATACTTGGAAATGTGTTTCCAATATACATGAAAAATTACCTAATAATAACAACACCTTATGATATATATAACCTTTTGTGCAATATCTAAACGGTGTATGGTATTTATTACATCATAACATTACTGAACATAAATCTTGTGCAATATATTTAATGGTATCCGACCATAAAGTCAATTATTACGTTATAAACATAATGATAAAATAGTCATGTCAGTTAATTGTGAGGTCTGTAAGTTAGGTGGAATGTGACCAACTCATTGTATAACTTGATTGAAATGGCAAGTAAGCTAGGACACTAATAAACATGGTATGGACATTATGCCTCGTGTGAATATACCTATACTTTTAACAAATATTTCAGATGCACAACTAATTACATTACTTTAATAACGTACCTGTATTAATAAAATCCTTGGCACCAAAAGTCTTTCGCAAACATTAGTACAGTAGCTGTAGCGGTCATCTAAACAAGAACTTCCGTGTTGTTACACAGGTGCATGATGGTAAATGTAGTTTAGTTCATGTCCACCCGTTTTGGCCTATGGTTTTGGCACATTGAAGCATCTCCAGCTGTGATGAAACCGATAAACTCTCCAGTATTGCACTCACTGATATATATAATATATCTTAAGAAAGTATTTTATTGTATGTCAGTAATGATACAAAATAAACCATATACATTATGACCCATGCTTCTTTAACATTGTCAAAAATTTTGTTTCATAGATGTTGTTTAGAATATGCTGCACACATCTTGATTGCAGAACTGTAAGATATCTGTCAAAAAATGAAAAATAAATAATTCATCAATAATTCATTAAAAACAATAGCCCAAATTTAAAAAATGCATTAATAATCAGAGACATTTTACTTATGTGCTTTTTTTAAATCAAACTTTTTAAAAGTTCGGTAATTGAATATAAACGCAAACAAATAATTGGTGTGCATATATAATAATAATTTGTTTCCATTTATTCTCACTTGAGTGTGTGCAGTTAAAGATGCTCTCAGTCTGTGAATAGAACTCTTCTCCCAGTATGGTGCGGTAGTCCATGTGACTGGTGTGAACAAGGCACTTTGTAACATCTTTAAAGAGCAGGTCACTCTCTCCATATTGCTGAGACTCAAACAGGTGGAACCCAGAATTTGGACGAGCTGCTATGGTTTCCTATAGCACAAAACACATCAGGTTTCAGATTCTAAAAGACTCTCAAATCAATCAAATGATAATCACTTCAGTGTGCAGACCTGTGACTTCATTAAAAGGTCATAAATGCGAGCTATAAGAACAGGACGTGTCATAACAATATTTGGAGGGATTGCCCCTAAGTTGCAGGTCTTCCACTCTGTCAGAGGAGCCCGGCTGCCATCGCCGCAGAGTAACTCAAAGTCCCAAGTGAGCCAACCCTCTGCCCAGCCACTGGTGTTTAGACCTGTCCATCAAACACATCACACATATTACCATTGAGATTCATACCGATGACATTTCTCAGAGTTTACATCTTACGTTCAATGTTGCTCTCCAGATTGTGGTGTTCCATGAAGGCCACGTCTCCGAAGCTCTTTCCACTGGGGTCTCCAACCAAGCATCTGAAGTAAAATACATTTTAAAGCCTGCAAAGCTGCATGGTTTGCACTATAGTACATTAGTAATGGGAGATAAGACATATTTTTCTGTATACCATTTTATCTGAACTGTTCAGAACAGCAATTCCTCACCTTAATGCACCCATATTGCCATAGTAACGCTCATTATGGTTGTCAGCACACCGTTTGGTGGCAGCTTCCTCAGTCCCACCCATACACACCTTACATAGATTGCCTTGACCTCCTGGCAAACAACCTTTCCAAAACACCTCAGTGTACACTGAAAACAGAGAGGGTTACATTAAAGGAATTGTCCACCAAAAAAATGAAAATTTGCTGAAAGCATACACATCCCAAGGCCATTCAAGATGCAGATGACATTGTAACTTTAAAGCGCCGTTTCAAACCAATCCATAATTCCAAAAAAAAACATTTCCTCCAGTGAAAAAGTCCATCTCCTGTTGTCCTCTCACAACTTGTAAAAGGTGCTTGATATGAGCACATTTCTCTCCTGATTCAACCAGATGACTTTTTCATCATGGATAGAGGACTCGTAATGGTTTAAAGTTGAAAACATCTTAATGATGAATTTGTTCATTACAAACATGCAGTTTTTCAGTTCACAAAACGTTAACTGATAAACTGGAGTCGTGTGGATTACATGTGGATTAATGTGATGTTTTCATCAGCTGTTTTTATCAGTTGATTCTGACGGCACCCATTCACTGCAAAGGATCCACTGGTGAGCAAGTGATGTAAAGCAAAATTTCTCCTAATGTGTTGCAATGAATAAACAAACTCATCTGCATCTTGAATGGCCTGAGAGTAAGTACATTTTCAGCAAATTTTCATTTTTTGGTGAACTATTCCTTTTAAAGGGTCATGAAACCCCCGGTTTCAGCACTGGTTAGTTCTCACCATAGTTTTAAAAAATGCTAAAAAAGTGGGCGTGGTGCGCTGCGAGCGGTGGGGGAAGAGGGGAGAGAGACAACACAAACACAGCTTGGGGTTCAGACAGTTTCATTTCGCTCCCATTGAGTTAAAAACACAAATAAATGCACAGCCATTTGCACTCTGTATCGAAAACATACATGAACGTGCTGTTGCACCTCTGATAACTTTTTAAGGCTTATTCTGCGGCGATTATTTAAGCCTTTTGACGGGTTGTGTCATGGAGCTGTAAAAACGGTTATACTCACTAAGTGAATGAATCGCGTTTGTGCCGAACTCTTATTAAAAAAGCAAAAACAAACACTCTCCTTCGATTCATGAACGTTTCTATTCTCTCAGATAATATATGCGATCTCACAGTCTGAAGAGTCTGTCATAGCAAATCAACACATGCTGTTGTGAATACTTAAAGGGGTCATATGATGCGATTTCAAGTTTTCCTTTCTCTTTGGAGTGTTACAAGCTGATTGTGCATAGATAAGATCCCTGAAGTTGCAAAGACTAAAGTCTCAAAACCAAAGATATTCATCAAAGTTAAGACTCTGCCATGCCCCCCTAAAATGTCTCATTCTAACATGCCCCCACATATCTACCTCACTATGTGGAAATATTTGCATAATGTGGCCCAAATGTGCACGCAAAGAAAGAAGGCGTGGTTTCAGTAACCGCAGTTAGTGTTGAAGCAGCATGCCAAATAATGATCTTTAAAAAAGCATCATATGACCCCTTTAAGCGAAGCATCTTCTCATAGGATAAGAACACGCAGTCTCATGAATAATTTAACAGACACCGACACGTCATCGATGTACTATTAGTCCATTGCCGCGTCACAAGTTGTGACGTCAACACAATGTAGATTTTAAACCCGGAAGATGAAGTCTGGGGTTTCATGACCCTTTAAAGGATGGGTTCCAGGACTGTTTTGGTCAGCTGAAACCCATAGACGTAAAATATTTACTTAAAGTATCCCAGTTAGATTTTAAATGAATTTTTCAATAAGGTTCTTTGACAGCGGTTAACAGTCACATAACATTAAAGCAAACAGATAAAATACTGAAACCCTGCATTAAAGGTAACTAATATATTATATTCAAACTATTTGATTAAGATACCAAGTAATAGAGAAGAACATGGAGTACCATTATTCGGCTGACATGGGGCGCTGTTGTTGTGCTCTGTGCTGAGCGTGTGTCTTACAGGTAAAACCCAGCCAGCAGGGCTGTACATGTGACCGTGGCAGGAGCGTCTGCCGCCCAGACTTCCAAAATATAAACTCCTACTTGTCCGACGTACAACTGCCACACCATACACTGATGGTAATTCTGCATAGATAAAAAAAATGTGTAAAGACATATGTAGAGATGCATCATTTATGCTAAGCTCATTTCAGCCCTTTATTACCATCACTTTCAAAATGGCCTCCAACTCCTTCAGGATTCTCACATTTCTCTTCTAAATTTCAAATGAACCAGCAAAGAGAAATCAAAACAAGGTGAGAAGAACTTGAAGACATGAGTGAGTATGTCATGGTACATTCGGATGTTAGATTTTTTACATACCGTAATATTCAGTCACAACAGGGACAAGGCCACATTTCCCAGCTATGAATGCGTGAGTGGCATCCAGAGACACAGCATCCACCTCATCCCTCTGTGAAAATGAACAATACATTCTGTTCTAGGCACTGCTACAAAGAACAATCACCAGTGTTGGTATTATTTTTAGTAAACTAAAAAATCGGTTCCATTAATTGAAAAAGATTAAATGAAATAAAATATAAATATTTGAGAAAAAAATTAATAACGAAAATTAGAAATGTTGCCTTAGCACCTAACTGAAATAAAAAAGTAAAAGTACTAAAATCTTAAATTACTAGAACTAAAACTGAATTAAAAAAATACATTTAAGCAAAACA